>NW_027114029.1:397813-402248 GCF_000696795.3 Halyomorpha halys
GAAACGTCGGCATAAAATAAATAAATATGGTTTTGTTTATTTATGTTGTTCTTTGCTGACCGCACCCCCCGACAAACTTCTTCAAGGTATTCTTTTTTAATTTACTCTGTATTTTAGTTATATAATTAAAGAAAAATATACATAAAAACTATCTGAATAAATCCATCTTAAGACTTTTAACATTTAACAGATGTCATGACGAAAATGTTAAATAACGTATTGTGGAATCCCCTGTCTTCTTCAGGCCATTTTAAGAAAAATACCAGGGAATCGAAATAATTGCATTTGATACATCAATCTCCATATTGTATAAAAAAGTTTTAATTGATCACCGAGAAATATTTTGTTTGACATGAAAAGAAAGTAAATTCCAATTCTTTATCCCAGTATTTCTTTTTCCTGAATACAGTATATTGAAAAAAAATACTACAATCTGAACTACAGAATCCATGTAAATTATAATTATACAGCAGGCTCAGTCTATAATATAACAACTTACAGTGAAAAAAAATGAAAATAATTTTCTTAACTCAACTTATTAAACCCAAATTGAGATTGATAAGTAGAAACATTACTTACATTGTTTTCGTTTTTATGTCACCTAAATATTGTTGTTTACTATTGACCGAGCCTCAAGATACTCTAAAACATATATCATTAACAATCGAGAAAAAAATGATCAATGTATATAAAATATTACGAAAAAATAAACAAAAAAAGCTATACTTAGTGTGTTATTTTATAATATAGAAGATTAACCTCGTTTTATAACCTTTCCTGGCAAGGTTTTCGATTATTGTTTATTACGAAGAATCTATAAACACACACTAATACGTTTGTGATGTGATACGCATAGCTGCTTGAATATCACTATTATCTTAACATATTGTGACAAATAATTGTCCATTATTATGTTCAGGCAACATAGTTTGTAAAATTACTCATCTTGGGGGGATTTTATACAGAAGTTTTGACAGTTCAAGATGTAATAAATTTCTTAAATTTTTGAAAACACCTTTCAGAATTAAAATTAAAATGATAAGGGAAATTAATTAAATAATAGAAGCAGTAGCCGTTGCCAGTAAGCGCCAATTATTCCATAAGCTAACAATGCGAAGCAATCGTGACCCGCGGCAGCGCTCATTATCCTTGCGGGTCGGGAATTCATAGCTCACACTGGATAGCTAAGCTCCGGATTGAAATCCTACCGAATCATGGTTAATGATATGCGGAAACCAATCAAGCGAGATAGAAAGAAATCAATCAGATATAATGGCTCTGGATATCGTTAGGGCGATAATTCAAACGAGGATGGGCCCTCACGTCCGAACTGCTACGAATTAAAAGTCGCCGAGATTACACTTGCGTAAGAAGGGAACGGTGCTAGGATGACTGTAATCGTGGAAGACGTGTCAGGACTAACCCCTACGCCTAGATAATGACCCTGCATCTGCATGCGTGTCATTGCTGCTACGTGCTACGTGCTGCACCCCTGACCCCGGCCACACGTGTGCTAAACCGCTAAAGTGCCACTTCGTCTCGTTAGCAACCGGTTACATTACACTGTCGGCTCCTCCCGCCCTTCCACTTTCTCGGGTAATGGGCTGCTAGTCCGGGTAGGAAAGGATGAGCCAAGAAATCCCAACCAGTTTCTACAAATGGAACCTGAACACTGAAGTGGGTTTAGGAATTTAGCATATATATACCATATTTACCATATAACATATTTAGCATATTGTATATTTCTTACTGATACAAATTGACTAAAGATTTGGAATATTTTTTTTTAAGCATCACTAATTACACGAAATGAAACGTCATTCAGTTATAGTTAACGAAATTTAAACGTACATTTACAACCAGCAAATGGGATCTTTTATCCAGGCATAGCATGAGCTGGCATGAGGGAGATAGCACCTAGTGGTGCATCCTCTTAACGTTAACTAAATTATTTTATTATACTAGGAGGTCCCGCATCCAACTCCTCTTCAGCCTACGCCGAGTTACGTCAGAAATGTGTTTCCATCTGTCTTATAACTTTATTGAAATGTCCATGTAGCGTGTTGTGAAACCGTTTGTAAGTCGTATTAATGTGGTCTGTTACAGTCGGATTGCGTACATTAAAATATATTACTTATTTATAATAACATTACGTATCAGTAGTAATGGCATAGTAATTATTCCTCAACAATTACCGTTTCTTCGAAATTACATTTTGTAATCAATGAACTTGAACGAAATTATCGAGATATTTGAAACATATAAGACATACAGAACTTAAAAGCAAAACTGGAAACCAATTAGATCTTAGTTCTCGATATTATAAAACATTTCTAACCTGTTCCTATTTTTTTGACTAAAATTCGTATCGGCATAAGTTAAAATCCCGACCACTAAGTAATGCATGAAAGTAGTACAGCTACATTTCTATCAATTTTAAAGAATGGTTCATTTTTAATGATTAATTGTTTTTATGTTAAGATCGTTTTCATGAGATAAACAAAAAGAACAATTTTTTTTTTCAAATGAAAAATAATTAAAACAAAGCTCAATATGCTTCTTAATGATGACACTTTCCTTGAATCTTTATGATTATTAATGTTTAATTAAAATAATAATATTTCTCAAGTGTCACAAATTCTTATATATAATAATTTCTGGGAAATTAAAAAAACAAAAACTTTTTCCTACAAATTCAAACATCCATTATTAATTTATTCAATAAAGTTTAGGATTTACAGCTGAGGCAATTTTCAAATCGATTCTTATAATCAAAAATTTAAACAAAACATTTTTTTCTATTATAAACATTTTTTTTCTATTATAAACATTTTTTTTAACATCACAACTGTTTTTTTTCACATTCGAACTAGCGTTTTTTGTCAATTAAGTGGAGCAACATTTTAGATAAGGATTAATACAATAGAATAATGGCCATGTATCGATTCTTAAAGTACTAAGGATATTTGAACATTCACCAAAGTATTGGTATCAATCATGTTGTAGTGTCAAAAATAAGCTTGATTCATTTATCGATTCAAATTCAAGCATAGGTCCACTTAAAAGTATTACAGCATACCCAGAATGAACAAACAGAAATCGCTAATGAAATAATAATGATAAATAAAATGATAATTAAAGTTTTATCGTTGTGATCAAACTTGACACCTAGCGCTTTGGAGGGAATTTTACGACCGTAATTAGTGGAGAGAACAATCGCTACTTCCCGACTGGATGGGTTATCGACCAAACCCGAACGCTGAAACACTCAGAGAAGTATTTATGACCTAAGGGCCTTCGTTTTATTATTATATTTGCTAATATTTCGTGAGAAGATTCCAGAGATAGAAGATTCGTTTCGTGCCCAGCATCTTAAACTCAATAGAATACGCTAATGTAAATTTTATGATGAGATTAATCAGTAAATCTTTATATTTTTTGCCTCTCTTTTTATCTTTTCTTTAAGATGAATATTAAAGGAAAACTGCTTTATTTTGTTTTTATTACATCATCTGTTTCTAGATTCCGGCTAAAGAGTAAATGATAAAAACGATTAGATAAAAATTTTATTACTATTTTCATGTTATAATACACGAATCAAAACAATGAAATAAAATAAAAATTATATTTTTTAAATAATTGCTAATTCAGCACTTTTTTAATGTAATGTTTCATGAAAATGTTACGATTATGAAAGAAAAGATCATAATAAAGTTAACGTTAATTTTAAGATAAATAATTACAAATAAAAAAACAAAAGTAAATCTGATTTCACAAATTTATAAAGTTTCTGGGTTCCTAGTATACACAAATGCATGTAGATGAAAATACAAAATTGTTCCCAATGACTTTACACCCATTTTACATGATAGATCAATATAGAATCCAACTAGATGATGTGAAGGTGTATAAAATAAATTCAAGTTTTTTTTTTTTTTAATATTGAATAAAACAACAAAAGACGGTTTGAGAAAATTCAGCGTTAATAACGAAATAAATAATTTACTTAAGTTCCTACAAAATCTCATCGACCTGAAAATGTAATCAATTTTATATTAAGAGTAATAACATAAATTTAAAATTATACTCAGATTATTAAAAAAGTACTCAGATACTCTAAACATCATTTAAAAATGTTTTTCCACCTTATTCAACCAAGGAAAGCAATATCATCTAGTACTGAAAAAAGCAATAAAAATACACAAGGCTTTCAGGCTTAAAAAAAAAAAAAAAAAAAAAAAAAAAATTAGATATAAAAAAAAAAAAAAAAAAGGTTCCTCAGAATTAATACAATTGTTTTTGTTCGAACACTACCTCAGTAACTAAAACAAAATGATGTAAAACTTGTTTTTACACTTCAGTACATATTTATGGCCTAACCAATTGCATTGGGAATTATAAATAGAGACAATAGAGGATTATATAAAAAAAAGAA
>NW_027114029.1:402298-412461 GCF_000696795.3 Halyomorpha halys
AAAAAAAGGTTCCTCAACTAACTCACTTTCCTTCGCTTGGAGTCAAAATTGTTAAATTAAAAATTTATGAACGGTGACTATGTAAATACTTATGAATTCATATTAATAAAGAGGCCATTTTAATGACCTGCTATTTCAGTTTAAATATGTGATTATTTTATATTTTTTGTATTTAATATTTTTTTGTCTGTTCTAGGTGAGTACAGCCAGCAAACACGTATTCTACTTTTGGGAAGGACAATATAGTAAGTTCATTCCATTAAACATTCAGAGCGGATATATAACATACATTATTTAATTACATATAGATCTATGAGATTAGATCAAGATACCTTTACGGACATGTAAACAATTCGATAACACTGACGAGTTTAAACGATATTTTGAAAGCATCCATTTTTATCTGACGATTTAGTCAAGCATTCTTCTTGTTTGGTGAGATTGAAAGACAATTTATGTAGCGCAATATTTATAAAACACGTTTGAAGGTTAGTAACAGACGGTTGTTCAAAAATTATCAGTCAACAGAAACTGAATTCTAAAAATGATATCCTTATCAAGCAATTTTGGCAACTGAATTTGATTCTATTCTTGAGGTGTATAAATGAATGAATAAATTATACAAAAAAATAATAAAGACTCCATACAGATACAACAAAAGTATATTGACTATAAGAACAGACTTTCATAACGCCTTCAAGTTGTCCCGGCGCAAGCCCGCAATACTTAACTGTTATACAGGACAGACATTGAGTCTATCCACAGCGCCTACATCTAACAGTGCAGCTCATCTACATTAATAAATGTTGGACTAGAATTTATATGATTTAATTAGAAATTTGTAATAAAATTTAATCTCTAAAACAAAAGACCATAGTACATTAAGAAATAAAAATTAACCTAAATCATATCTAGGAAACTATTTCATGCTGTTAAATATTTATTTTAAAAAAAAAATTAACTATACAATAATTCACTATAAACATATCAAATTTATTTTTACAAGGATTAATAATATACTCATAAATATTGTATACTTTAATATACTACCACTGGAACTCAAGCAACAAATAATAAAATCATACCTAATGTAATAAATAATAATTCAACTTGATAACAAAAATTATTTATTTCATTAATTATATAAACAAAAACCCATGAATAAGATTCAACGTTTAAATAGAAATTATTTTTAATATAATCCTTGACATTTAAACATTGAATTTAACTGTTAGTGGTAATTCACCTTATTACTTTAATTTTACTTTGTTTAAACAATTTTAAATTGGTACAACAATCTTCGGACGGTCCAACCATCTTCAGGAGCCTTTAATATTTTAATTTGATTTATTTAGTCTTTATCAGTTCAATTTTTATTTGAAATTTGTCAGATTATACAAAAAACTTAATTAGACTGTAGGAGGATGACCTATACATGGATTTAGTTGTTGTTTTTTTAATAAATGAAAACGAAATTGAGGAAACTGGTCAGTTTGAACATCATCAACCAATATATATTTATGTATTTAAATATCACTCCAATGATCTATTTAGAAAAAAAATCAGGTGAAGTGCGCACATTACACTTTCATTTACCATTCAACTTCCTCCATAGTTTCGGACCGGACATTTTTTATTTTATTCATTATGGCAATACTTTGTCACTAACGACGGAAGGGTTGGTACATAGCGTATGTTAGAGGGAATGGAGTTCCAGAGATATGCAGCTCGGGTAAAAAACGATTAATCGAACGCAGGAGTTCGGTGAGGTGAAGGATAGATGTCAGATAAACGGGACCTGGTAATACGAAATGGGACTGAGAATTTGAATTGCAAGTTTTCTAGGATATAGGAGGGGCATGGAGTACTAATTACTTGGAATAGAAAGTAAGCTAGGAAATATTCCATTGGAAGGATGGATAGAGCCACTTCAGCTCGGCGAAAAACTGGGTTATGTGCGTATCTCTGGTGATCGCGAAAATAAATCGTACTGGGCAATTCATAAGACGTTTAATTATTATCAATTTAATCAATATGTAGGTTAATTAAAATTGAAAAAAAATCATTATTTAATAATGATGACAAGCAAACGTTTCAAGTGATTGAACTGGTCATGCGACCGTATAGTTAAACATTTTGAAAATACTTTTATTTAGGCATTTTTTATGTTAAATATTATTATTTCTATAATCATTAGGTTTCCAAGGATATATAATACGCCTATATTACTACTCTTATTTTCATAAATATATATTCAACCTGTAAAAAAGATTTCTGCTTCTCCCTCGCTAATTTGTCAAATCCTTTTAAAGTTTGTATTTATCCATTTTTCACTACTAGAAAAATGTAAACAGATTATCAAACAAAATTTCGAAAATGCGGCATTTAAGACCAGTCACACTATTTCAATAAGGATGGAACCTATATTAAAGAATATCAAATTTTACATTGTTATACCGAATTTTATAAAAATAGTTAAAGCCGTCTTTTGAGAAAATCGAAAAAAATATGAAATATAAAGTTGCATTTCCGAATACACGTACGAATTTCAATTTCGATTTTGAGCTGGGGTAACCACATACACACGATTGCAACATTTCATTTTACTATTGATTGTATAAAAAGATAAGTGAAAATAAAAAGTATAATACTGTTCCACAGTTTAATAAAAAATTGTTATATAAAATATAATTAACCATAATACTTCACCCGTAGTAAATGAAAGGAGATAGCAAATACGCATAAACGATTACAAGAGTATCTTTTAATGAATAGATTATGAATAGAGGGAGCTCGTGGAAGGCTCGTGAGAAAAAGGAAGGATTATAATTAGAATCCACTTAACGGCAAATCGTTTATATGCGATTTATCCTCAAGAACAGGATCAGGCGATAAAATCATTCCGCGCTTAAACACTATCAGATAGCGACTTCTGAATTCCATTAAAAATTCATAAAAAGCTACAGTTGTCTACAGTCTAAGAGCTTATCCCTGATTTTTTTTTTTTAAATTGACAAAAAGACGACAAAACCACTTCGTACAAGTATTCAACAACATTTCATTTAATTAAATAAGATCTAACAATCATATAACCCGTTATTATAAGTTCATTTATATTTCCATTGAGATATTAAGGGGTTTGTTTGAATTAAATAAAAAAAATTGGGAAACAGATAACATAATAAAATAGTATTTTGGGGTTTCTAAGGGTGTCAAATTTAGCATCCCCATTAGAATAAGTAACATCATTAAAGAGATAATATGTTTTTGATGCTCTTTAATAGACTTACACCGTATGGCCATCTGTAGCCGAGCGAGTACAGCGCCAACTTTAATTGACTCGTGACTGTAGTGCCGTCAGTACGAATCCGGCCTGAGAGGTGGACTTTTATTTCTGTGGCAGTCCCACGAAATGAAAACTTGAACCCCCTCCTCACTATGGTTGGAATAGGGTGGTACTTCTAGGTGGTACTAATAATATGTCAGAAATGACAGGAAGGGAGTCATAAAAAAAAGGACTTACACCATTTTCAAAATATATGACATGAGGTTTTCCATTATTTTTAAAGCTCAATTTCATTGAAAAAAGTAAATTTCTATGTTATAAAATAACAAAAATATTCAAATTTTAAACTTTATTAAATTATTTTTACATAAAAATTAATATATTTTTATTAATTATTAACTATGGTGTGAAGGTGATATATAACGTAATAAATCAATTACGCTCTTGTATTTTATGATTCTGAATCGCCTAATTTTTTTCCATAGCAGTGCCAACCTGATATCATTATATAAGCTTTTCGGCATAGTTGGCCTCGCGGCCAGCGAGAATTTATTTATATCTGCTAGCCTTCTAAAAATATGCGTTTTTTACTAGGAAATTTTCGTGTAACGAAATCTAATGTAACTCGTATTATATCATGTACATCATGAAAATATGTAACGATTAAGGTAGCTAAATCGATTTTATTTTGGAAAATGGACTTTACGCAACTTCCAAAATAAAAGGGTTCATACATAGTCAATTATAATCAAAAATTTTAAAAAGTTCTCAATGGTTGATCTTAACATGATATGTAAGTAGATCCGGTTTCGTATTATATTCAAAGAAATAGAAAACACTATCACTAGTCCATCAGGGTATGTATAGTTTTCATAATACAATCAATTACTAAAATAATTAAAAGTAAATACAGAAAAAAATAGTAGAAGGGCATTTTTATATTAGATAACCTTAACCAAGAACAAAACCAAAAAAATGTACGACAAATACTATATTGTAGTGATATTAACATCACTATGTCAGGTTCCGTCATGAAGTAATAACTAAACATAAAATAGAGTTAATTAGAATGAAAATCTGAATTTTATTTAATAAAATCATCAGTCTTGATGAAATCATAACTTCCAGATAATTGTTAGCAATAAAAAAAAACCGTACTAATTGACCGTAAAGCTAACTGCTATCAACTCATATTCGGTCCATGGCAATTTAAAACACTAAACGTGAAAGCTAGCAGTGATTATATTTTAATTGTTTGGATGACAGTCTCTTAATTGTGATCAACAATAATTATAATTAATTGAAATATTGAAAATTATAATATTAAATTAAACGTGATAAAAATTAAAAACTCTAAGCACCTCATTTTTAAAATTTTTATCTATGAATTTTTTTAAAGTTATTATCACAATAAAAGTAATGAAAGTAATTCTAATAGTTCGGATCGTTTATTTATTTAAATATTTAAAGTATGGCAATTACGATAAATAAAGTGACTAGCGAACATTTCTGCAAGAAGTATTCCTAAGAATAGTTCAAGGTAAATTGAATAGTGGCATTCTGGGTAATGCAGATTTTGATTAATCATTGATAATTTTAAATTTTAATATGTCCATCAACACTAGACTTACCAGATACTTAAATTGATTTTTAAATTTCAATTTTAATGGAGAAGCATCATTGGATGACCTTAACCTTCATGACTTTTTTAATTTTATTTTTTATTTTTATTTATTTATTTTTTTTTTTATTATTTTTTTTCTCTCTATACATCTCATTCGCTGGTTGTAAAAATACTTTTACAGTTGTGAATAAAAACTAAATAAAGTAAAAAGTTTAATATGTGTGTCTTATGTTACCAGTAACAATGGAAAGATCTTTTTAAGGTTGTGAAGACACTATAAATAATATAACTACACTTGAATATGTTATTATAAATTTTAGGCGTGTTTTATTCTATAAATGAAATAGCTTTCAACGGTCCGATCATCTCATAAAATCCGGGTTTTGTAATTTAAAGTTCGGTTAATATTAAAAAGAAATAAAAAAATAGCTAATAACCAAGCAAACCTTTATATAAAAATGTATTATTAACTATTACGGATTGTTTTGCTCGGCATTTCTATCTCAGCATAAATGGAATATGCTTGACAAAAGGCGAAACCAATTCTGACTCCCAGCTCAATGGAGAGGTAATTCACTTTCAGAATTGCACTTCTTTCATCCAGTTCCACAGCCGATCGAACGTATCGGCCACTTCCTCTAAAGCAAGTCTTTCAAGTTCTCGCCATCCCACGGAGATTATTTAATTGTTTTTTTACAGTGGGAATAATAATTCAAGTAATGATAGAAAAACAGTTCCTACCGATACTAAAATTATGTACATGAAATTAAACAATGGGTGAAGTTGTCAGTTATATCTTTTTTTTTTCTCCGTATCTTTGAGAACGTTATGATAAGCTTTTAAAAATGTCCTGTTCAAGACATACCAAAGTGCTTTTAATTATTATTTATTTTTCAGATGTTATCTATCGAAATATTATAATTTTGCATTAAATAAAATTATATATATATATATAAATGATTGACCGCATAATTTGAAATACTGAAGATGGTCAAGGTGCGGTCAAAACAAAACCAAAATAGTAAACAACTATTTATTTTCCGACCTCTCCTAACTTGAACAGCCTTGAAGCTCTACAAAGTAGGGAAAAATGACGGAAAATAAATAGATGTTAATTATTTTCGGTATTTTTTATCTTCTTCATTATTAAAAAAAAAAATCGAAGTTGATTTTTGAATTTTGCTGAATAATATGGATTACTACCTCCTAAGTAGAAAAAAAAAATCAATCGGAAAAATAATATTATTATTATATTATATAATACTTCCACTTTATTGAGACTGGTTATTATTGTTTAAATAAAATCAATCGAATCCAAATTAAATTCTAAAAACATTCTTTATTTTTTTAAAAGTCCAACGTTTCGGCCAATTCGGCCATCCTCAAGTATAATCTTAAAAACCAATTTACACTCACACAAAATATTTAAAAAACTTTTTGCAGACTATTCTGCACAGATCACTAGTTACAGTCAAAATTACCCTATTTTGTCACTCATTAATATTAAAACTTTTAATATAATTAATTTAACCCTATTACACCTTGCTATCATAATAATATTTTTTCGCGGGTCACAAAATTTTAATCTTTACCTACAATTTTCCGTCATTCAATTAGGACTATTAAAAATAATTCTAGATATGCATATCTCAATAATATAATAAAATAATAATAGATATGCACATGTAAATGAATTAATATAATAAGAATAATTGAAGTGATAATTGATATATTTTAAAAGAGGGATTCTATATTAACAACTTTGATAAATTACTTTACAATGGGTCTGTTTGATAAAAAGTAAAAACGGCATTCAATCGAAACGGCAAGAGAACTAGAACATAACAATTTCAAACTACACAAATGGAGCTGCTTACAACACACGGCCCGTAGTAATTAAATAAACTTACTTTACAACAATATTTGAAAAATTAGATATCAATTTGGAAACTCTCTTGACCTCTAAGGTGCATCCAAAATAATTTTCATAAAAAAAAATAATTATTTCATTAATTTTCTAGATGCTTTTAAAATAGTTCTATACGCTAGTTACCGACTAGTTTTAAAACAAAATATCTTTTTATTATCACGAAAAAGTCTACTAAAGTTCTACGATTTTAAAAACTCAAGGTTTAACTAACGCTACTATTATTCCCAATTGCTCGACTAGTTATTCCACGAATTACTTGGAAGCAGAAACTTTGAACAGAAACATCCAGTAACGACCACATAAAAAGCATGTTTCATGAGTTAATATTCTCATGAGTATAAAAAAGCATATACATGTACATGGATATGTATTCAACCGACAGATGAGAGTGCCAACGCACTCTATTAATTACAAAGTTCAAGAAAATAATTAACTATAAAAAAATTAGTGCGGAAAATCAATAAAAATGAACAACTAACACTAATGAGTGGCTATGTAGGCGGGGATAACGGTCCCTATCGGACACATTTCACCTTCTCCATTTCCTCAGTCCCCGGCCAGTCCTAATCAGATGCGGGTACGGACTCTGCAATGCGGGACGACTTTCCATGGCGGGTCTTACATAATATTAAATATTATAAAAACATTATATTTCTTATGTAAAGAAAAAATGATAAAAAAAAACTATACGTATAAGGGCGGTATGCAGTCCATCAAGTTACCTATATTTTTGTTTTCATAATAAATATTCAAATTTTATTACACAAAATAAAGAAAAAGTATATCTAATTAAAAACACTAAAAACTCATGAAAAAAATTATAATCGATAAATAATAGCCAATATATTAGTTCCTTTCCATTAGACCTGAACTATTACAAAGCTACAGAAACACAAGCATAACGATGGAACTGATATATTATAAAAACAAATAAAAATTCTCTAAATTTTTTTAATTGCTTATTCAAAGAGATATTTCGCTAAGCACCATGCCCTTAAAGGTAAAGGTGCCTCTATACGTTTACAAGCAGTAGCAAATTCGCGCACGCGTAACCATGTAGATGTGTTTTTTTTTATTGGCTAGTAAAGTTGACTTGAATTTGTAACCGACCCATCAGTGCCAGTTTGGGGCACAAATCAACTAAAAACAAACGAGTGTAAGCAACACAAGCGTTCACACGTTTGTTTTAATTTTGCATTAGTTTTAGAACTGCCAACAAATGAATATTTGTGATTACAACGTTATAATAAAATAAAGAATTTACCTCATCTTTGGATTCAATAATTAATTCTAGTTTAAGAAATTATATTTCAATATACTATCGCTTTGGTGTAAATACATTGTTTCAAATCTGTATAATTAACTTTAGCAGTTGATTTTTGATTTAACATAACACAAATACATATTTATGAAGATATATATATATATATATAGGTAATTAAATGAAAAAAATTCTAGAAGGAAGGCTAAATATATAGGTTATAAAGTACTATTTATATGAATTGTTATCATCTACCACATACATTTCTGATATTTATGTTAGCACCCATTTCGTCAATCATTATTTTGTTCCTTCTAATAAAGAAAATAGAGTGAATAGAAAGTATATAGCTGAGAAAAATCAAAACAAGCTTGTGGATTCCGATATTTGTTGTTTCCTTTATTTATCAAACATGTGTACAAGTCTTGGATTTGCGGCAAGTGGCAAACGTGTAGATACGACATGACAGATATTTCAAGTTTTCGCTAAATTATTTAACATTTATGCTTATATTATATTCTTAAATACATTTCTTAAAAATATGATTTGTTTGTTATTGCACTCCAAATTAAAAGGTATAATATATACTCAATGCAAGCTAAAAACCTAAACCCAATGGTTCATATTATTATGTGATTATCCTAAAAACTCAACTCACAAAAATTATTTTAATTAAAGCGTAGTACATTTATATTATTTTATTTTCAAACCTCTTTATTTTTATATATGGTTACAGAATACAAATATATAATACAATACAATATAAATTTACATTATATCTTCGTTTGCCGTATGGTATTATAAGATGAGCAAAAACATGGTCCGCTGAAGGCGGTTATACATTGGTGGCATGATACCTGGGGGGCATACAAGAAATGGGGAGGGGCCATTCCCGCTGGTGGTGATGGTGGTGGTGTGATGACTTCAAGCTGCAGAGCCCGAAGTTCTTCCCTCGGCGAGGACGTCTACCAAGGGGACTGTGAAAATTTTTAAATTCTAAAAATTTTCGCACTTTAAGTGCTGTGTCTATGAGACTCTCTTAGCAATAGGCACTCCCAATCCATTCACGCTTGCCACTGTGGATTTTAGAAAGAGACCATTGGTGGATATAATTATTGGAGTAGTGGTAACACCCTCCAAATGATACAGTTTCTTCAACTTAATCGCCAATTCCTGGTATTTCCACAGTTTTTCTCCCACAGATAGATTATATTATTATCGTTTGGGATTCCGACATCAATAAGTTCCGCTTTCTTTTTTTCTTAGAGCTATAAGGATGATATCTGGTTTATTATGGCGTACTGTATGGTCCGTAATAATCGATTCAACCCAATAGAGCTTGAGAGAACCTTTTTGGAGGAGTATTTGGGTGGTACTTGTAATATAGACTTTTGTCATCAACTAACTTGTACTTTACTTAATTATTATTATTATTTTATGTAACTATTTGGATTATCTTTTATATTGATATCATATAATTTTTGATTTATTTATTCTCTTTTTTACCGAATGTATTGCATGAATAACTTGACTGTAGCAGCTTCTATTATCATTTTTCAATAACAAAAATTACTATTGACTTTTCGGAAAATTTCTTATAATTAAAAAACTGTTATAATATCATTAATAAAATTCTATTAGTTATTTATAGCTCAGACCCTTTGAATACGCTCGGCAAAGAGTGATAACTCTAATTAGCTTGGTCAATGTGGGCCAAAATTCGAAGAGGGAAAAGTTTCGCTATGGGGTGTAGGTAGTTGTTGCAGTTACTTTTTTTTTTTTTTTTTTTATGATTTTTTTATTTTTTATTTCCCGTTTTTGAGATACTTTTTTTTTTGGTAGAAGTGGGTTGTTACGTGGGGGAAATACTTATGCTACTGCCACTAATAAATTACATTTAATATTGCATATTATCTTATTTTATATCTATTGTAGGATTTCTTTAATTGTGGTATTTAATTTAATTTAAGATAATATGAGATACGGTCCAACTCTGCGTAGTTCACAGGCTGAAAGCTGAGTTTTGCAACAGCTATTGATTTTCATCGTAAAAAAAATATAT
>NW_027114029.1:412531-418627 GCF_000696795.3 Halyomorpha halys
TAACATTGTCATCTCGATGTAAAAAGTTTTATAGTCCACATCCTCATATGAACCATTTAATTCACACACATATAAATACTTTCAGATTGGATCTGAAATCATGAAATCAAAAAATGTCTTACATAATTTTTAAATAACTAATGATTTCAGTTATTTTTTTAATACTTTGTTTTTTGTTCATCATATTCCAGAGGCAAATACAAAAATTATACATACACATATTATTCCCATTTTAATTAAGGAAACGAGGTGTATTCAAAAGTTAGTACACTAAAGGAAGGGAATTACCTAACCCTGATTTTCTTTCTATTTTCTAAAAAAGAACTATTGAAAGCACTTGAAGGCGGACTGAATATAGTCAACCGAACGTAGCAGACAGCAGTAAAAAGCCGACAACGGAACTTAATTGCCACAAAAAAACCTCGCTTTGTCGCATGGCAAGTTATACACAGGGTACCCATTAAAGATTTTACGAGGTATCTTCGATCGTTCGGCACCGTTCGTTGCCGTGCGTCCAGCGCTATTCCGAGTCAGCCCCTCGAGCCAATATCTGTAGAAAAATTTAATATTTTGAAAGTTGAAATTTTCAACACTATTCCTATATTAATTGGGCCATCATAAAATTAATGGTCACTGTAATAAATAATTTTAATTACGTATTTTCTTAAATTTGAAAGAGGTTGTCAAATATCACACTTGGTCACAGACATCAATTAATAGCAATAAATAAATAAAAATTACAAAAAAATCATTGGAATAAAAAAAAAAGTTAAAACAACTAAAATAAATAAAAGGAATTTGAAGCAAGTATAAAATTAAAGTTAAAATAAAATATTAGCAATTTATATTGTAATTTGTAGATTTAAGTATTTAATTATTTCAAACCGCAAAAACAGTCTACTAGGTTCCAGAACGAAAATATTCTTATCTAAAGATAAAAACTTTTTATTTTCTAACAATACAGTACAAGACGTGAAGAAGTTAATGACTCGTTACCTATTCAACTTATATATTTTTTTATTTGTTTTTAATTTTTTTTTTTAAATTAAGTCAAACAATAAAATACGCACAATGCAAGTCAAATTCCAAATTAGTTTTATAACTAAGAATTGAAATTATTGGAATATTTTTTTTTTTATAGATCACTATTAAAATAATATTTCTTCCTTTAAAGTTTATCGATATTAACTCGAATTTTCAAATTAAAATACTCAAAATGAAAAAAAATTCAACACAAAAATAAAATGGTTGTTTCACTTTTTATAACTAAGCATCGTAAACAACAAATTTTAGTCCAATTCAAGATAATATTAAAAAAAATTGCGATTTATTATGTGATAAACATTTCATTCAGTCACAACTTATGGGTTCAGTTTCTTTTGGCGAATTTGACAATGTTTATTTCCCCATGGACCCAATGAATCACCATGTCCCCTAAGATTTTCTACTGATAGATTTATTTATTGATAGATATTACGATTTGCCACACAGTTGTGGGTAATAGGTAATAGTGATGAATGATCTCATACATACTAAACTAAAAAAAATGAACAAATAAAATAAAATAAATTTAAAAAAATAATAAATAAAATAAAATAAAATAAAACTCTCTTAAAATATATAAAAACAAAAGAATAGACAAGACGAACATAATCAAACTATCTGTATGAAAAATAAAATAATATATATTTTCTACTGAAGCACTCACCGACACTAGTGTACATATGTAGCAGCTATTTGAATAATGATTTCGCCTTTGACAGTCAGAACATTAGGTAGCACATGACGCAACATATTAAGTTACAAATTCAAAGACTAACATTCTAATCCTCAGCAAAATATAGAAATTAAACTTATAAAAATTGACTGTATTCTCTTTTACAAATAGAAGGTACTAGCAAAATATCTCAGAAGCGGTAAATCGGTCAATATGCCCTAATGGTAGCAACCACTCCAAATATATATTCATTAAGACAGATAATCTATCTTTCAAAAATATATTTAATTATAAATTAGTAATTTTTAGTAATGATTCCTTTGCTGAATACAGAACCGAATGATTGCAAATATGCAAAGACTAAAAAAATCCTCTTGGGAATTCTAAAACCGCAAATACCGTTAACCAGTTAAGTCTTAGTATTTTAATAATCACTAGTAAGCAGCTATCCATACAGTTAGCTTACCAAAACCAGCGGAAGGTAACGGGCCCCAATACCTATAAGGTCTCGGGAATTTTCGGACCATCGCTGGACAAGATAGATGGTCATTTTAATGTGCTGCACAATTTTAAAGGAGGAAAAAAAAACTCGATGGAAGGGGCTAAGGCACGAAAAGAAGGGGCTTACTGTCTGGTATAACGTTACTGTGACAAGATCTACAGGTCCGATGGCATTCGGGTGTAAGTTAAGCTTCTTGTTTATATCGGGATTAAGAAGAAAGAATTACTAACGGTATATAGGCTCGAAGCTATCTTACATCCACAACATTCAACTGGAAATACATGACATCAAAAATCCTTTGTTTTCACAGAGCGATATAGAGAGACAGAGTTCACAAGAAATTAATTTAACTTACTATTAAAATTGTCTTGTATTTTCCTCATACATGCACATGCATCTCTATCTAAAAATTGTACGTTCTTCAATGAACGTTTAAATGATAAATTGTTACAATCACCAACCACTGTGATTTTAAATTGCCAAATCATAGTAATAGCATAAATAAATTTAAAGAGGTTGTATAGATTTTCATATAACTTAATTTAACGGAGGATATTTCAGTCAACAGTCAGTTAGAATTAGTTGGAAACAATGTCTAGCACTTCAAAAAAATTAAATCATCTCTAGGAGGGTACTAAAAATTGAGGACAAACTGCCAAACTCTTTTGAAGAAAATAAGTTACTCATTTTAATTATTTTAGACAATCAAAATTAACAGTATACTATAAAAATAGAACGCTAAAAAGGATAAGTTTAAAAAAAAAACTAACATTAGAGTTTTTATAATTTTAGGTTTTTTAATTTTTCCATAAAATTTGGTTAAGTGAAGAATGAAACTTTTGTAAATAGCACCTTAGAAATACCAAACATTTGAAATTATTTTCAAAATAGAAAAGTCTCTTCTCATAAAATGTTTAAAACATTTAAAGTATATATCGATAAGTGCTATCTCTTCTTGCATCCAAAATATAGCCAGGAAGAAATGAGTTCCTGTAGTATAAAAGTTAAGTAATATAAAAAAAGGAAATCCTTTCCAACCGGACCCGCCTCACTATGACCCCTAGGGAGCGACGGTCCTATATCACTTTTGAAATATTTGCTTGAAAATGTTTTATCAGTATTTATTTTATTTAAAATTACGAATAGTATGCTATTAATTATTCTTATAATTTATAAGTAATATTCCATAAGAATATAGCTCAATTTGTAGTCATTTTCTAAAACTAATTTTTACTGAAATTATTTCTTCTCAAACTAATATTAGCTGCAATTAATCTTTTTTATTTCCTTAATACATGAGTAAGCTGAAGTCCTAATTATGTAATACTTTTTTTTATTATAAAACTAAACAAAATCTAGGACTTTTTTCTAAAACTACAAAAATTTGTTTTTAAAATATACTATTATGTTCGTTCTAATACTACACTAGGCTATAACGAGCAAGAACTTGATCGTCGATTATTAGCTGATGGGGTAATAATGACGTCATCAGTGACGTGGCAACTACGTGTGAGCCACCGACGCAACTCTTCTCACATATCAACGACAGGCCGAAGGAATGTGGATGAAAATGGTGCCGAGGGACACACTTGGCAAGGGTCCTGTGAACCGGGAATCTGTACCCAGGAGTGGTGTGTCGTGGCTCCAATATTCCTCAAACATGAGCTTTATCCAGGCTGATACAATTCAGATCAGGTTATACTTACGGCAGAAGGCTTCGTTGGTAGTTCGAGGGGTTAGCAAGTACAGGGCAGATGGAAATCGCGATAGAGCTATTTAATTTTGGGTATTCCGAAGGAGGAGACACAGGAAGGTCTGAATATAAAAGTTCTGGATTATATTATTTTATCAATGTTTAAGGACCTCGTTTTTATGTTATAAGAATGCAACCGGTCAATTTCCGAAGGCTAAGTCAAACAAATCAGAAAATATTCCAGATTACATTACAACCTTCAACAAAATCTCCCCGAAATCAAATTTTAAACTCGATCAAATTTTACCAACAGGACTTTCAACAGTTTGGACAGTTAGGTATTGTTCTTAGATCAATACAGAACAATGAAGATCTTTTATTTATAATCCGAATAAAAAATTATTCAAGACGAAAACAAAAAAGTAATGTAATAAACATATTAAAAAAAAAAAAACTTTGACTGCTTTATTTGGTAAAGAATATTTATCTTCGACAAATACTTCAGTTTTCTAGTAACCAGATAAAAACTGACAAAAGTTCTAAAAGTTTATTATTTCTATTAGTTTTGTTGTAAAAATGACGGTTGTTAAGGAGATAAATCTGAAATTCCTATAACCACTAAATTAATATACATTGACTAAGCTAGAAATTCAAGAAAGGAAAAAATAAATATTAATATTTGGACATTCATTATTACCAATGTTTTGAAAAGCTAAATATTACGGAGTTTATAAAAACAAAAAAAAAACTATATAATAAATATATTAAAACTGAATAATTAAAATTATTAATATAAATTGTTATCATGAAGGTTATTCATTAAGTTTTGAAAAAGATGATTTTAACAATTTTTTTTTTTTGGCTTTGCATTTTTCATTCTTAACATAAAGTTCCTAAAGTAATTTGGACATGAAACATGAAAAATTCAATTAAAATAATAAAAATAATTGATCGCAGACGCTGTATTATTGTATATTGCACACATAAGCATAAAAATAGTCCAATCCCTAATGTTTTAACAAATAAATGACTAATGTCCAAAAATAACTAACTCCAACAAAAGAAGAAGAAACTTGTAAAAGACTCTAAAAAAATATATATTTTTTAAATTATTTTATTTTTTGACGAAGCGGTTAGTACATTAGGTTTTATAACATTAATATTTCATTAGTGACAAAAATGTGAAGACTGTAGGTAACTCAATATTATTATTTTTTCAAAAATGAGTATTAGTGCTTTGACAAAGAATTTCGACTAATATTAGCTTTTTAATTATTAGGTAAAAATTTAAAGGATCGCCGATTTCAACATAATCTTTATCCCCTGCATATTTAGGTAAATAGGAGCTTGGTTTTTTTTATATAAGTCTTCATTTAAAAAAAAAAAAAGCCTGCCAAGCGTATCACTCAGTATAGCTTCTTCACTACATTAATCTTCTTTTTCCTTTTCGAAAGTTTTTTTTTTTTCTATAAAATATCCTTTATCAGTATATTTCTATTCGGAACGTGATATCCATATCTCGAGGCTATTATTTTGTCGTTGGAGAATAAGATTTAAAATGTTATTCTGAAACTAAGGTGTATCCAGAAAATATTTTTTTGGCATGAAAAAGTGAAAGCAGAGGATCAAATTTAATAAAATGTATTTCTCTAACTATGATCTGAATCGAACGAACTACAATAATAACAATAAAAGCAATCCTTCTCGGCCAGACCCACCCCACTAAGACCTCCAGGGAGCAACGGTCTTAGATATAAATTATATCTTATATAATTTTTGAAATATTTACTTGTAACGGGAAGATGAGTACTTAAGATAGTTAAATCAACAACCACCTGTTGATGAGTTTCGAAAAACTGAGCTTTTATTTCATGTAAATTGTATTTTTAAAATAAAAATATATCAACTACAAAAGAAAATGAAAGAAAGGCATGATGAAGAAAAATAACATGAATAAACTTCTGGGATGAATACAAAATACGTTTTTATTCTTTATAGTCACTGACAGTTATTATTAATAGATAAAAGCTTTGTTTTAATTACAGATATTGTAAGCATAAAATACTTAAAGATTTAATTAAATAATCCGTTAACAAATTAATTAAAAAGTAAAAAATAAACTACGTTTATTAGTTATTTTTAATTAATAAATTATTATTATTATTTTTTCATTTGATCAGTTTT
>NW_027114029.1:418677-446656 GCF_000696795.3 Halyomorpha halys
ATTGTATTTTTTTTTTTCAATTTAATTTTTATTTATTTTAATTCACTACAGCTATTGTTTACATTTTTTCTTTTTCTTCTTTAATTTCTATATATAATGTGTGAATGAATATTTGAGTACTAATACATAATTCCCTTAATTTGTGGCAGGTTTTAGAAATTCTCTTAAATAAAATAAAACTTAGAAAAAAAATGAATAATTAGTTTTGTTCGTGGAAAAAAAAGGAAAATAGACTCTTCCAATCTTGCGATTCAATGCACAATTAGAAACCTGTTATTATTACATATTTACTAACTAATTATGAATCATTGATAATTTACTAAATAATAACGAAAAAATACCAACCGAACAACGGGTAACAATTATATTTCCTAAAGTCTGCATCCTTTGTAAGTGCATCTGCCAGAATAATCCGTTTAGTAGACAGAAATAATATAACGCTGCTGAAAACTATCACATAATTACTACATATTCATAAGTAAACATATCACTAAAATAAATTATAACTAATGTATAGTTGAAATCAAAATAACAGTTGAACAGGTGCTTGGACATAATGTTAAATGGCGAGACCGTTATAGCGGGACGGTCGGTCTCACAAGCCATCGCTATATCCCCTACTTAACTAATGACAGGTTTTAGCAATTGAAAATTATTAACATCAATTTAATTGATCAATTTGACTTATTAAGTACTTTATATTACCTTACAGTTCAAAAACAACCAAGCGCATTTTCAAATTTTGAATATATTTTTACAGTACAGGACTATTACTAAAAATAAATCCTTTTACTACCTGCTAATCTGCTAACAAAACTGTTGATAAATAAATTTTAAAATGGCTTTGATAGTTCTCAGTGAACAATGCCTCAATTATAAATACATCAGTTTACTCTCATTTTTATTTTTTTTATGAAATACATTACCCAAAATTTGGAATTCTAGTTCTCGGCGGAATTTCACGTTTTGCCCCATGTCCAAATAACTCAGTTTCTCCTGGTGTGTTTTCCCAAGAATTTAAGCAAATAATAACTAAAAAGAATCGCTGTTCGCTTATATTTTCTAATTTCCTCTCCATGATTAAATTTCTTTCTACCTTCAATCGAATTCGGTAGATCATAATTTTTGCACTCTTTTCCCTCATTATGTTACATCCTTCATAGAACGCTATTGGAACACTTTTTAGTTTTAGTAACTGTACAAATGCCTCTTCGCTATTAAAATTCTTCAAAAATAGAGCTAATTATCGAGATCTGAGCTATGAATTTAGCTAGAGCATTATGAGAAGGTGAACGGTCTTTGTTGATTTACTTCATTTAAAAGGGTGACTTTTAAACTTGAAATAGTTATATTCAGTACATAAGAATAAATAAATATTCTTAGAGTGTAAAATGTATTGTCACTGTAGTTATGATTGATTTCGATAATTTATATCCCTCATATATTATAGTGGGTGTTATATTGCTAGAATATAAAACGTCTGTCATTAGAAGCAATTTAACCATGACTAAGCTAGTATCATTTGCAGTTCAAAACCATGCTGTCGTGACGTCGAAGGTTATGGTTATGGCGTAATCAAAATGAAAACAACTGGTACGAGGCGACGCCAATAACGATTCTACATCGTTGTGTTTAAATAATGTGGCATATCTATAGCTAGGAGCAGCAATATTTAAATTTATAGCTTAGAAAACTGAAAGTTTTCAGAAATAAGTATTAAGACAAGCTTGTTGCGGTATGAAAAATCAACAGTTATATAGGCTTTTCAGCCAAAATTGTTCTATTTGGTTATTGTTAGAAGGGTATTAGTAATTTTTTATAAAACTCTGAAAAAAATTGGAAGAGGTATTAAAGGCTTTACCACATATCAGACAATTTACGATTATCATAAAAGTATCCATTATGATTCGGCTTAAATATGTCGCAAACATATGGGTAATTTTATTAAAAACTATTACTATCATATAGAAACTTTTTTTGTTTCAAAAAAAAAAGAAAATTTTTGAAATAGTATTAACAAATGAAATTCAATTAAACTTTATTTGTATTTACTGCTACAACTCCTGAAGATTTAGGAGTTCAGTACTATAAAGGGAAGTAATGCTACTAGACCAACGGTTGCGAAAGGAGGTGATTTAGTCAGAATCACGCACGACAACCCAATTTTTCCTTAACTAAGGGTACCAACTTTATGAGGTTGGGTGGACTTCGGAGGGCGCCCGAATTCACAAGGTTGACTGATGGATACAGTAACAGAATAAATAATTATCTAATACATCCGGATTTGAATCCAGATCCTTATTTGATTAAGTATAGTTTTAGCAATTGAACATTTGTTACACTTCTTTTATTCCTGCTGTTAATTTCAATTTTTATCTCTTTTTTTTTTTTCGATTCAAGTCCTAATGGCGTTTTTAGCATTTTATAAAGTTATTGTCACTTTGTAGTTCATTCACGCCATAGTCAACCACAATCCATAGAACAAATTACCTTTTCCCAGTGGAAATTTCGGTTTGGTGTTCTAGAGAACAGGTGAAAGTTACCTCAAAAATAACGCTGAAGACCATAAAGATAGGTCATATGCCTTTAAGATGTACAGCAAAAATCGAGTCAAGTTTGAAACATTTAGAGGTTTAAGAGCATGTGTGAAATGTAATGCTCGTATAAATGAGTACTTTATAGCATGTAGGAGGGATACTTTAACTTCCTAACCTTCGAAAATAATATACAATAATACTCGAGAACCAATTCATACGTTTTTGCATATATCAGTTTGATCTTTGACTTATTACATGTGATAATTATGTCATATGTGATAATTGTTGTTGCTCTAAGCCACAGGTGTACAAAAACCATTCCTTTTTTTTAGGATATTGTATGTGAATTATGTTACCAATGATTACTTTCATTTTGTGGTTTTCTTTTATCTTCGTAATAGAAAAAAAAAATAAAGATCAATTAGCTTCTTTCAAAATAAGAAGCTAGCTGCTACACTAAAATTTACTACAATGATTCAAAAACAATATACTCTTTTACAAGAATCCTTCACCTATAAGGAATTTCAGAATGGAACTTGAGCTGTCTTATTTTAAATAGGTTTTACCATCAATTGTAGCAACACTGATTTAGTCTTACAGCATTATTTCAACCTAGAGAGAAATACCTTGGCAATGGTTTGTGTAATTGGCAAGTGCATAGACACGCTGTTACTAAACGGTTAGTCTTGTTGGTATTTAATACTTGTTTGAGTTTATTAGTCTTCCGTTGCAAAAAAATGTTTTAATAACTCAAGAATTCAATTAAGTTTAGATAAATTGCTTTTTCACGACAGCTCATTACCGCTATAAATTACTCCCTGTCAAATTTTCCGCGTGATGCAGCAATATTCCTTCCCCTGCGATAGAATATGATAGATCCGCTTGGACGTCGTATTAGAACGAACCGAAGCCGTCCGCGTTGCGATGATCGCACGTTGATAGCTTGCCTGGGATAAAACCTCGGGACCTAACGGAATGAAGGAAATTTATTCATTGGGACTGGGCTACAAGGCACGGAGCACCGTTCATTGCTTTAAAGAGCCCTTGAGGGAAAGAGCTCTGCCTGATTGGCATATAGCATCATGCGATGGACCTTGTAGTGGGCATCAGATAGCAAGGTCTGCCGGCTCTGGCAAATCGGTAATGTGCTCTTTTCTTCATAGTGGGGAAAAGAGATTCGACAGCGTTTTGTACGTGTGGGAATTATACTCTTAAGGTTCTTCTTTGCGATCATCCGATTCGTTTCGTTGGAGGATCAAAGTACTCATCATTATATTATCAATCACGGACAATGCTAATGATAGCTCTTTGAATAACATTAAACTAGTTACTTTGTATTAATCCAAGCAAACAATCATCTCTAAATAAATCATGCCCGCACCATCCAATCTTTCAAACAGCATACAACTTAGAGTTTGAATTAATCCTAGTTCGTTTCAGAACAGGTATTTTTATATTATTCGCTCTGACAATCCTTTCCCGTGCTAATTTTCGAAACATTTTAGTCGAAAAACCGTCCGGCTCAAATTTCAACTGTTTTCAGAAAAGTATTTTTATTTATATTTCTCGACGAAATATGGAATTCCAAATTTTTTCTTTTGCAAAAGTATGGCAGAAATATAAAATTATTAACGTTTATACTCAACTATCAGGCTCATAAAAAAAAATACAATGGTGACGCAAAACATTTATGAGATTGGCAAAGAGGAATTGAATTTTTTATTCTACAATCTTTGACTTTTCAACGACATAAAGTACAATAAGCTTATTTCTCTTCCGTATTCCGGAAATGTTTTTTCGACTAGGAAAAAATAGTTTTCCTCCCATCTTTTCAAGTTATTCATCAAATCCTAAATTATATTTAACAACTTTTCATTACCAATAACAATATGAAATGTTTAATTATTTCCCAAAAATAAATCGGGTTTGTAATAGTACCACTCAGCCTCATAAAAAAATACTAAATAAATAAAAGTTTAAATTAATCATAGTTCGTTTCAGAACAGACATTTTTATATTATTCGCTCTGACAATCCTTTCCCTGCTAATTTTCGAAACCTTTTGGACGAAAACCGTCCGACTAAAATTTCAACTGTTTTTAGAAAAGTATTTTTATTAATATTTCTCGATGAAATATTATGAAATTCCAATTTTTTTTTTTTTTGCAAAAGTATGGCAGAAATATAAAATTATTAACGTTTATACTCAACTATCAGGGTCTTAAAAAAAAAAAATACAATGGTGACACAAAACATTTATCAGACTGGCAAAAAGGAAAACGTACAGTCTACACGAACCCGCAAAGTGAATCATGATGGGACATTTTATTTAGGCGTTTCATATCATTCTCGATTATCTATTAAAACTTTCTATATTGATTTTTTTATTCTAAAATCTTTGACTTTTCAACGATATACAGTAATTTAATTATTTCGCAAAAATAAATCGGGTTTGTAATAGTACCACTCAGCCTCATAAAAAAATAATAAATAAATAAAATAATAACTGAGCAGGTACTTGAATAAAGAAGTAGTTATGAAGACTAAAACAGTGTTCCATTTATCTATGATAATGTGTAAAGATTCAACTAAAATATGATTGATTATAAGGGAATGCAGGCTGATTATTATCAAATGGTTTAAACTAACTACTAAAGTAATGTGTAAATTCCTTATGAGTTGTCTCGTATTGAATAAATTGATCAATACGTATTAATTTAAATAAAACCCTAGATAGATAGAGAAAGAGGAAAAGTTAATTTAAAAACAACTAAGATGTGCTGGCCAAGTTCATTGGGTCGCTAGCTACACAGCATAGTTATTATAATCTAATCAGACAATTTGTTTTAAATCTTACAATACTATAGGCATAAAAAGTAGACAATATATAATAATAGAACATGAGTTTTTTGTTTCATCGCTTTGGTTCTTTTATATTTTTATTCTTTTTAGTTATTTTTTTCCTTCTATCTATACTTTTTTTTTGTTAATCCCTCTTTTTTTTTTTTTATTTCTTCCTTTTCTATTCTTTTTATTTTCTATTTTTATTATTATTATTCTATTTCATATTTTCTAATTTTATTTTCATATTTTCTCTTTCAATCCAATGTGACTTTCCTCTTTTTTTTTCCTTTATTATTCCCCTCTTCAACATAAATTAAACACACATAAAATACAAAATAAAACTAATATTCATTTTAAATAAATAGAATATAAACTCCTAATATATATGTAAGATTACTGATAAAAGAAGTGACAGATAGATATAAAAATATACATAAAAAAAAAAATAACAAGTAGTATATACAATATACAATATACAATAAAAAAGTAACTTATTATAAAAATATATTCATACATTCACAAATTATAAAAACATATTTTTAAGTTATGATCTAAATTGTTGTAAAAAGGCTTCCACATATAATTGTTCTTCAACAACAGGTACCTTATATATATCTTGTTTAGAAACAGAAAGAGATGAAATAGAAGCATTTATTTAAATTAAATAAAATCAAGACAACTAATTTTATTGAGAAACAAACGAGCATATCGCAAACAAAAATTCAGATTGTCTTTTTAATTGAGGCTTGTCACATTCTACCTTCAAACCCTTCAGTTGTTTTCTTTCTATACCGGAGTCAGTTGAGGAAGTAAAAGTGAAAAATTGAATCGAAGTATAAATTCAGATTCATGAGATAATGCAATATTATGTTACAACCCAATATTTGCATACGTGAATATATATTCACAGCAATACCTATATATACAATGCTACTTTCTCGTGGTAACAATTTGTACATCGACCATAGTCACCAAACCGTGCATAAGAAAAGCGGTACCCCTGCCGCTGGGATAGTACACCGTGGGACCAGGGAGAGTGCAACTCCTTGGATTCCATAGCTTTGGCGGGCCCAACGAGGAACGGTACATAGGAGGTTTCGATAAAAAGTCACAACCACACAAAAAACAATCTCACTCCTAACAGTCCGCCCTTATTTTTTTCGGCGGACAACATATGCGGCTACTTGTAAGTGGGATGAGTAGAACACGTCTTAAATAGCCTACTTACTGCTTCTGGGACCGCTCCCTTGGGGGTCCGTTTAGGATAAAAGGAAATGAAACTCGACTACTGGAAAGGGACCATTTCCTTCTTCTTAAGAGATATTTTTATAACCGTCTTTAAAATATATTATATCAGTCATGCTTTCCCTAGGATCATATCTAGATCGGACTTTAAACATTTTTATACCAGTGCAACAATAAACCATAAACTAAACTGGTTTGTGGAAAATCTTCCCTAATTTAATTGACGCTAAGTATGGATGTGATTTTAGAGCAAATGAATAAATATATAACTTTTAATAATTTTTGTAGATATGCAGAACATATAGATAATATACATACTTCACAGTGGTGTGAAGTAAATTTCCACTAACTACACAAACAATACAATTAAAGGTTCACTCTGTTAGGAAAATTACAACTTTTCAATTATTTTCTAATTTAAACACCATCAGATTTTATACCTAAATCTGTACAGTTAAAAAAAAAAAAAGAAAAGTTATAAATTTCCTATAAGAAAAAACATTTATTTGTATTTTTTTTTAGATTTGGTGGAAATGTACTCAGCACCACTGTGAAGTGAGCCAACGATTTCTGTAATCTTTAGGACACTATAGATACAGTGACTATAGATACAGACACTATATCTATAGTGGCTATATATACAGACACTATAGTTAATCACAGGACACTACAGGTGTAATGCTCTAAATTTTTTCTCTTTTCGTACTTCTACAATTTTGAGAATCTGATGGCAAAATCTTATTATTTATTTATTTTTTAAATTTTATTTTAAACCAGTCACAACGAACTTGAGTAAACTGAAAACCTCATGTGTAACATAAATCAAATGTATCCATTCGATGTGATGTTCAGAAACAACGATATGATACGCTAAATACTGCATATAGTTTTGACATTGATTTTTATTACGAGGAAGATTCATGTAATAATTCTCAACATTCACACTACATTAAACATAGATTCGTAAGGTGAAAGATAATATCCCTTCTCAACCCTAATTCAGGCACGCAATAGAGCTGAACTCTGTTTTATAAAGAGCAATACTAAACAAAAAAAATCCAATTTTGATTAATTAATCTAATATATTTAGCAGTTTAGATCGCCCATGGTTTTCTCAAATATTCAAAATTATTAAACAATAATACAAGTCTCACCTCCACAACAGAAGCGATACTCGAAAACTAATTTCCTAAATAATTGTAAATTTAATGCAAATAAAAAATAGGGAGTTTATAAAAATTTTAAACATTCACGACTAGACCAACTTAAATTATTTCGGGAAGTCCATATTCGCCAAGCTACACGCTCCGGCTGGGAGGAGGTATGTTAATAGCTCTGAAACACCTCACTCATAAAATTACTTTGTTTTGCTTTTGGTAGAGCAAAAAGTTCTCTATGATGGAAGGAAGTCATTAGAGACTGGGAAAATGGCACCTTGATGATGTTCATAAATAAAACTACGGAAATGAAGAAAAGGAGAAAAATAATGTAAGGCATTATTAATGAATTTAAAGCAAGGAATGTAATTTATTTCTAAAAACGATAATGGACATTAGGGTTAGTTAAGTTTTATTGTTTTGTTAAATATGATCAATAAAGCTGATAAAACACAAATTCATATAAATGCGGAATCAAAGAATATTTTTACATTATTAATAGTATTATTACATATTAGGATTTCATATAAATTTCACTATAAATAAATCAATATTAAAAAAAAAAAAAAAAAAAAAATCAACCGGCTGCCGGCGGTTAGAATTGTTTCTATAATAAAATACATCCTAAGTGTATTTTATAAATGCAATATTCTATAATAAAAGTACAAATAATACAAAATACTTTCACAGCACTGTCCACTTTTATTGACAAATTATTGTATGTACATATTTATTATTATAAGCAGTATTTTATTACAATAGTTATTATTAATTTTGTGCATAAAAAAAAACTTATTTTTAAGTCTTAAAAATACTATAATATAATTTTTTTTTTTGCAGGAAAGAGTCCAATAAGATCTTCGAATTTTCTTCCGACAAACAAAAAACGTACGTATTTTATATTTTATTTTTTTGATGAGAAGGGTAGTGAATTTGTTACCAACAACTCTCAATAAGACGAAGTTTTAAATTGAAATAATTGCTGTTCAAGTTAGAATTCATAAAAAAATTCAAAAATAAATAAAACAAATAAACTTTCATTTTCAACTTTCTATGAACTAGAACACGATATGAAACTGATGATTATACACGTCAATAATAACAAAATTATAGTAAAATTAAAAAGTACCTGGAAATCATTTTTAAAATATATTTTATCAAAAACTTTTAATTATTCTAAATATTTGTCGGTAATAGGTAAATTCATTAATTTACTCAACGACGCAATTTTAAGGAATTATTTATGAAAATAATAATACTATAAAATATATTTTTATTAGATTCGATCAATATTTTTTTTATTAATTTAATTTTGGTTTTAGTTCCTGAGACACTAGACATTGGTTTTAGAAGGAACCAGTTATAAATTAAAACAGAAATTAATTATGTGTATAGTTATTGAACATTTCAAAATTGTAGTGCTT
This sequence comes from Halyomorpha halys, assembly GCF_000696795.3. Taxonomy (NCBI): domain Eukaryota; kingdom Metazoa; phylum Arthropoda; class Insecta; order Hemiptera; family Pentatomidae; genus Halyomorpha; species Halyomorpha halys. The sequence continues at coordinate 427,884 of NW_027114029.1, forward strand.
AGTGCCACAATATAAATGTTAATAAATAATCTGAATCAGTGCTAATAGATATTCTACTATTATTTTACTTTAATTTCATTGATTTTACTTTAATATATCCCGTTTAAACGGACCAGTATAAATTATATACCATATTACATTAATTAATAAAGTTTACGTTGCCAACAGGCCATTCCGAAGGATTATGGGTAATTTTATAACCGTTAGCAGTAATAATGATAAAAATAATATTTATTAAAACCCCTGTACCATGAATAACTTACAACGGGTAATTAACTAACAGTAGGGTCCATAATGAACATAATTTATCATGAGAAAATAACATAAATACTTTTTTCCCATACTTTTTTTCTCAGGAACAACCGGTTCTACTGGCGTCTTCTATCTACTGCGGATAGATTACGTCTAGTCAATTTAATGTTATTTTGTTTTTTTATATTTTTTTTACCGACTTCTACAATTTAAGAAAATAAAAATTATATAGGGTAAATTGATTTTGTGATGCACTATGAAACAGAAGTGGTGTAGGGATGGTGGGTGTGGGCAACGCTGGTTAATTATAGCAGGAAAATTTGTATATTGTGATAGGAGAGTAGAAGCAAAGAGATTCTCCTGTTATAATATAAAATATTTTCCTTCTAGAATTGATTTAGGTAATGGCAGTTCTCTACTAATAATAATTATCATAATTATTCTGGAACTAATATTTTCTGTCTTGCACCATAAGAAGTAACGCCTGAGTATTATTAATAAAATTTTAATACACTATTTCATTTCCAGAAATTTCACTGTTTTTTCATGTGGGAATAAAATTTAGCAATTTTTTTTATTGGCCTGTCCAGACATTGAAAGTATGTGAAGAGCTATTTCTTAAAATTCTGAGATCAAAATCCTTAAAAGATAAGACAATAATGGTTAATTTTTCGGACAATCCTAAAATATTTATTAAAAAAGATATATTTTTTATCTAGTTTTTACTCATTCCTGTACCTGGATGCAGTATAATATGCATTTCGTTAGGAAAACATATATATTCTTTTATTTAATATATATTTAATGTATTTTATTTTATTAATTAAATCTTTAAAATTCTTAAACTTCAAACAGTAGAAAGTAAACAACCTGAAACCTAAATTTAATAAAAAATTTCATGATGAATTGTGAACATTAAGGTTTGTAAGAGGAAAATTTGTTTTTATTAAAACGAGCATTGTAGGCCTAAGTTCTACTTATATTTCCCACGATATTTCCTCTACAGGTAGCTCAACGCTCAAGAATGCTTCAAACTGTTTGTGGCCCTTTAATTTCACCTTTAAGGCCCCCCCCCTGTTTATAATTTCACAAATATCATAAATACAACATTAGGGATGACTGTAATCTTCCTAAAAAAAATTGTACGAACATAAGAATCAGGTAATTTTGACCTATTTAAAAATAATGTTTAATGTAATAACAATATTTCTTAAGAATTTAATGTTTTCAAATATTTTTTTTAGCTAATTTATTTATTGTATGGCAAATCACATTCCTGCTTTTCTTGCAAGCTGGGACATCTGGCAAAAAAAATTAATAAATTGCTTAATTTTCTATTTCACGTAAGAATTCCATAGATCGTAACGTCCATTGTGATTACTTCTTGACAATCCTACTAGCTTTAAATAGTCTACTGAGGTACAACAATAGAGAAAGAAATCCCAGTCTACCGACATGCCGCTAGTAAAGCATAACAGAAATTTATTATCTATTCTAGGATATAACCAAAAATAAGTAAGATGAAAGATATAAATTGGCGGAACTTTGAAATAAAACGAAAAATTATGCAGAGAAATACATTAGGCCTCGATAAAAATAAAAATCGTGCTAAACTTAAAAAAAAAAACAGTGGTGGGGATCGAAAAAAAATTACAAAATTTATATTTTAAAAAAAATATAAACAAAAATATTAAAAATTTTATTCTTTGAAAAAATGTCGTATTATTATAATAAAGGTAAAATAAAAATGCAAATTAAAAGGAATGATTTTTTATAGCATATTTACAAATTCGGATTCTCATTAATGAGAACATTTAATTTGAGTATATGAACCAATCAGTTTTAATCACCTGTGTGTTTTATGTATATTTCACCGACGTATATAATATTTTAGTACAAAAATGTTTTCACAAAACGTATAGTAAAATATTACGTTCCATTTAACCAATTTACTGACTTGGCTCACGATTTTGATTGACCTTTCAGTTGACATACACGAATGCTAAATCAACAGTGCATGTATTAATAAACAGACCGAGGTTCACGATTGAATCTGCAACCCTAATCTGAAAACTCAATTATTAATCCCAACCTATAAAGTTGGTGGACCGGAGCCATAAAGGACGTTCCCTAATGTATTCAAGCCACGACGCGGTTATGGAATCCAAAATCAGAGGCCATAGAATATTAAGCAGATGCAACAGCCACCGCATCCACCTCCTTTCATTCACAATTCTACTGAGTCTTATAAACTAGAAAAAAAGTTAATGTAGTCTGATTTAATATTCATAATTTGTAATATATAATAATAATTATATAATTTTTATATTATTGCTCCTCCCCATACAAGACTGAAACGAAAAGAAACTGCTCGTAGATTTCGATTGCTACAACACCATCTTGACAAACGCTCTAAACTTCTCATTTACTACTAAAAATTATTATATACTACGATAATCAGACCAATTTGGACATACGTAATTGAGCTCTGGGGCTCCAGGGAAGCATCAAATTCATCCGGCATCCAATCCTTACACTTCAAAATCCTCCGTAAAATCCTTGATGCTCCTGATTAGGTCATAAATAAACTCATCCACAAGGACTTTAACATCCCTTTCGTTGTAGATTGTGCCCAAAATATATATGTGTCTTTTTATTCCAAACTCGTTACCCATCCCAACCCATTAGTTCTTAATCTCTCTTCCATACAAATCCCTGATAATCCTCAGAGACGTCTGGTGGTTCCTTCCCACAATTTTCAAGTGTTTAAAAACACAAATATTCCACATATGTACTTATTGTATTTTTTGTACAGTCATAAATTACACTAAATAAACAAAAAAAAATATTTCAACAGTTTTAGTTTAATATTGTTATCAGAATATTAGGTTAATACTCTGACAATAAATTTGAAAACGAATAAAGCTGATATAATTTAATCAGCATTGTATTATCGATTTTAATATTTTTAAAAATGCAGGAAAAACCTAAAATATACTGAAATATTATAGCATTATTCATTCCCCAAAATTCTTATATGCAATTTCAGAATAATGGGTAAAAATAATAAATAAATATAAGTGATTATTATTATAGGATCAATAATAAACTTAAAGCTTTCTACTCCAAGGTATCAGATCATTTTAAAAAGTTGACATTGCCAATGCAGTCTTTAAATTTTAGTTTTTATTGAATAATGATAATAAAAGCTACCATAAAGAGGGCAACAAGTAATAGTGTTCTTAGTGATCATTCAAACCATATATAAAGACTAAACTAAAGCAAGAGGAGAACAAACATTAAATGCTAACAATAATACTAACAAAATTATTAATATATGTGTAAAAAAAAATAGACCAATATTATTAAAAACTAATTAAATAAAAGAACAATAAATTTATATACAAGATTTAGAAAATGAAATTTAAACAAAAATAAAATAATATAATCAGAATGCAGTAGTTAAATATCAAAGATACCCATCAATTTATTATTAATTAAATCCGAAAGGTCGTTTATGATGAATTAAATAAAGTAAATTAAAATAAGGAAGACTAATTTCATTCACTACATTTAATTAATTTAATCTTTTTCTTTTTTTAAATAAACAGATATTAAAAATCTTTACAATAGTCCAAATCAAAAGCAGAGTATTAATAGAACAATCTAAAAAAAATCTGCCGTGCTTCACACACTCAATCTGGCTCCTGAGAAAGAAGCTAGCCTTGATTCGTCATCGACAGAGTACAGCACGCGTAATATTTTTTTGGACATTCAAGTATTTGAGATAAGAGTTTTTTCTTGTTGGCTCTACTAGATTATCCATCTAATAATGTATAATGGTTATTTAAATTTTATATATTTTTTTTAAATAGGAAGTTTTTATTCTAAGCCATCCAGAAATTAATGCCTTACGTCAGACGTTACTATATGAAAAAGGTTAAATGTTTCATACATTTTGCATCATCTATCATATAAACACTTAATCGAAGATATTAAAATGATTAGCAACTCCACATTCTCTTTCTGGGCCTAGACCCAAAGCGAATTGTATTTTTTAAACACCTGGAATTATATATTCTTTGTTCTCCGATTGCTCTGACCTAATAAGATATCCTAAAACCAACTGAGTTTTATAAATGCCATTCCTATTCTGGTCAACTTGTTTTTAATATTTTAACCGACATGGACATTCTCATATCTCGGATTGATATAATCGATTGTTCGGATTTCCACATTGGGAATTCCTCCTCGTTCTTGGAAAGAAGAAATGAATAATAAGATGAAGCGGGGAGGGATGCAGACTGTTGCTCTTTTGAAAAAGACAGGGAAGAAAGAGACGACACCACGTAGGAGCGGGCACGTAGCAAGCAGCTAGCAGTTAGGTATGACCATTGTACGGCAGTTTTTGTACCCCTCGGGGCACCCGGGGGATGAAGGACCCGTTTAATTGCACCAACGGGCGACGAACCCGCTTTTTGCAGTCTCCGTCCTCTTCGGTGATCTTATTGGTCTCAGGGGTAGTTTTGTTCATCCAGTTCTAGGAGGAAAGTCGGGGCTAGCGATAATGATGTGTCCCAAGAGATAGTAGGACTCGAAGCCTTCCTACTGGCTCCAATGGAATGGAACGAGGTATAAGCGTGTTGGGTTCGAAAGTGGAGTTTTGAGATATTCAATACTTCTGCGAAAGCCCTTTATGGTTTTAGCATGCAATAAGAGCTTTCTGCGTTGAAACTAGCCAATCGGAGGCATATTCAAAGATTTAAGAGCACTCAGAATCTTTTAATAAAAATACTCATAATTTTTTTTTTATAAAAATGGAGGGTGGTGAAAACAGTATGACTTACACCACTATTGCTACTAGCTGCTCACAACAGTTGATCCATTCTTAATCAAAGCTACGAAAATACTTCGAAATATAAACCTCCTTGGTTCTTGAAGTAGGCAATTAGTAAAGCTGGACGAGTTCCTACACCATACGAGTCCATATACCAACAGGTTTATATTTTGCAAAAGAATGTTTTAAAACTGAAACATTTGATAAAAACCGTACTCATAAGGTAGTGATGTATATGTTATTGAAAATAATAAGATTTTAGAAGATTTGAAACGGAAAAATAACTGAGATCAAAAGAAGTTATGTTTTAACTTCTGGAAAAATTAAACACCCTTAAAAATAGTGTTTACTATTATTTTAAATATTCTAACCATAGAAAGGGGTCATGACCACATTATCGAATACAAGATTTTCAAAAAATCGACAACAATTATAAGAATTAAGTTTCGAGAATAGACAAAAATGGTCCTAAACGTCACCCAATTAATTAATAAAGGATATATGAAGTTTGAGGGATATTAAATTTTCCCAGAAGTTAGATTGTTTAGATTCAATAGAAGAACAATTGACCTATGGAAAATATTGTATGCTTATTAAGAATTTTCTTTTCTTTTTATAAATCATTTATATTATATTTCTCGTTGTTTTTTGTATGCCCGACATTCAAGTATATGTTTAAGGATCTATTTATTAAAAAAAATAATAATAAAATATTTGTACAGACTCAGATTAGATATTTACCAACAGTTTCCAACTCTTAGTGCTGTAATGATCAGATTATTATATTTGTGAAGCTGATAATCGATATGCTTCAATTATTATTTTATTTCCCATTACAATCAACTTTATTGTGTTATTTTCTTAATGCTTACTAAAAAAGACATGAATAAAAAATGGCTGCTCATCTTCCATAGGCCCAGTAAACGCAGCTTTCTTTTGGGCCATTAGAACGTAAAGTCCCACGACTATGAATAGCTAGCCGAAAAAATAGATAGTAGTGAAATAATCTCTTGTTTAGCGGGCTGGCTGCAACTCGGACATAATGTCCCATAATCGTAGGACCTCCCTGGAAACGTGTCCGTCTTCTCCAGCCTCTCGCGACCAACGCCATCAATGGAAATGCTTTTTCAGCACGCTGGGGTTTTCAACACCAGCATTTATTGTTTTTTAAGGGAGCCCTCTGCTACTCCAAAGAGCGAAATGTACTTTCTAACATAACGATGACCCGCCCGTTCTGGTTACTTTTTATGCATATGTCGTTATGTAAGGCTTTTCAATTGGTCAGAAACACTTTGTATTACTGCTCTACTTTTGGACAGCTGAAAGACTGATGCACTCTCACACTTTCCATAATTTTCAGGAGAGAATTTTTTTTAAAACTATTTTCTATCTTTGTATTCATTAACTCCTTGAGTAAAAACATATTTAAATACTTGATTGGGACAAACAGATCATTAAATTAACTTATTATGAATTATCGAAATATCGGTTCTACTTAAGCCTACCATTTATTTTTTTCAGATGTATTCGGGTAATTAATATTGAAAATTTTAAACGGATATTAAGCTTAATAAACAAAAATAAAATATAATGTCAAAAAATCCATTAATGTGAAAATCAGAGAAACCAAAAAAAAAATAAACAAATAAGAGTAGAGATTATATTGGAAATAAGCAAGTATCTGCTCGTTCAATTGTTTTTATTATTATTATTTTAAGGCATCAACCACTTCGGGGTCATTATTCCCTTAATTTCCGAAATTTTTATTTTTCCTTATTGCCTTAATTTCCGAATTCAAATATATAACTATTAAAAAATGGGAACTTGTGATACAATTTTATGGTAAAGTTTTGAGTGATTCAGAAATTCAAAAAACTCGTATTATTGTCGATAAATTTTACTTCATTAAATTATAAATTCACTTCCCCCCCAATTACAAATTATAAATGCACTTACCCTCTTCGTACAATTATTACAAAATTCTATTGGTAGACTTAAACTTTTGACCGAAACATTGTACGTAAGTATTCTGAAATAAAATTTCATAGAAAGATTCATAAAAAAATTGAAATATTTTTAATGTTTAGAAATAATATATACATTTGATTATTCATTAATGTTACTACCATTACTACAGAAATATATTAATTGAACGGGTAAGTGGAAAAAGGGCTAATTTTATAAATAGCAAATTTAACGAAAATAAAGTTTAATTATTTTATGTTGGAGCTTGTTATGTTTTGAAGTGTACGTATAGGTTATCTCAGTTATTAATTGGATTTGAGATTAGGTACCTCACAGCTAGATAGGAACCTGCCCCATTCATCCACAATTAAGATTCAAAAAATAAAAAAAAAATTTACAAAGCCATCCAGTTACCGCTGCAATTATAATGACAAAAATTTATAATACGAGTCTAACACTAGAAATTGGATTCGAAAATGGACAAGAATTAGTCTGAAATATCATCCAATGTATTAATAAAAGATATATGCAGTTTCAAAAGTGTTTGATTTTCCCACAACTTTTTATATAGTAGACATTATCATTTGTTCTTAACCTAAGGGATCAATGTTCTGAAGGTATAGTAATAGTTGTAATTAAAATTCTTATCTCACAGGAAAAAAAATGTCAGGAAATAAATAAAGCTTAAGATCAGAAAAAAAAATATATATTGAGGAGGAACGGTAGCTAATCTTTCATCAAGGTAATAAAACGAAGAAGAAACACGAAATAAAAAAGTAATTTATGTTTAGCAGGTAATTTTGTTAGAAGCTAAAAAAAAAAAATGATAATAAAGAATTATAACCAAAATATTTCATTAATACTGTAACAGACCGGTTTTAAAGGGAAGGAGTTCTCTTCTGCCGGCAGGTTCTCACTTCTCGCTCCGAAACATGATACAGCGCGACCTTTCACGTCCTTTGAGTGATTTCCTTTCCTTCGGTAGGCTGCCGTCTCATCATCGGTCCGATGGCCACATCGACACCACTACGTATCTTTCGACAATCAAGTTAAGTAACCCCAAAAATGTTTTAACAACGGAATGTAAAAACTATTGGCCAAGAACTATTTATCGATAAAACGTAAAATTAATATTTTTTGAAAGTTGGCCAGGAAACGGTCAAAATTCCTTTGAAGTTTTCCTGGAACAAGAATAAGCTACTAAATAAAAAGGTTTGTGAATCATAAAACCTATTAAAATAAAATCTCATAAAAAAATTATAAAAAAAAAAAAAGCAGAAGACATCTTAAAAAAATATACTTTTAATACTTAAATTACCTTCTCACAGTACCATTTGTATTTTTTTTTCTTGTTGATTTATACATCTAAAATCTTGTATATTTTTATTGTAATATTGTTTCTATTTTTATTTAAGCTTCTTATCTCGTTTTGTTTTATACCCTGATGAAGCCCTATAATTTTGGCCGAAACGTCGGCACAGATAAAATATTGCTCTTATACGTGTTAATCTCTTCTGACCGTAGCCTTCCCCTCCCTAAGTTTAAGGCAATTTAAATATTTTATAAGTATAATCGATAAAACTTTAATTTAATAAAAGAACATAAGATACTATATTATAATGCAATTTTAGAGGAGCAACATCTCACAGTTGTACTAAGTCTTAGATTAATTCAATTTTAATAGTTTTTAGACCAAATTACTATTATTTTGTCATAATTTTGCAATGCTTGAAAAGGATGAAGATTATTATATAATATCTAGTTATTACACCAAATACAGATAAAACCAAAGAAAATAAGATTACATTGGAACTTGCGAGTATCGTCTCAGCACAGTTGTGACTCAACAAAATAGTTGCTCCCACAATAATTTACCGAAAGTGTAAAAAAGATTTTTTTTTTTTTAAAGCAAGAATTCACTCTTCCTTCGGAATGAAAAATTTGGAAAGTACAACGCATTAATGCTATAGATAATAAAGCATTTTGAATAATATTAAAAGAAATACGATGATCTAAATACAAATAAGTTGGATGGGGCACTTATATGGCTATACAAGGTGCAATTGAACTACATAGCGGGGATATAATTAAAATAATAGTTTAGTATTCACGGAAATGGACTTCTAAGTTCTTGGACTAGATTCTTTATCAAGCATCTTTACAAAATATTAACTAAGTAACCAGCGCTGGATATAACATGGCCACCGTAGTAGCGAACCGAGACGTCTAGGGAAGGAATGTCTTATTGTCTTAATGATAATCGTTCAAAGGTTTGAGTTTAAGTGAGGTCCGGAAGAGAGAGGTATGTAATTGATGATTTTTTCTAGTCTCATTCCCGCCTTCTGGTTTTTTTTTTAAGTTTTCCTGCTATAATACTTTCCTAAACTGCAAAAATATTAAAATTAAAATAAATGAAAACTTTTATGTCAATCCACTTATTTTATCCAGGCTATGCGTCACTATTGATAAGGTCCAGACATTAAAATTCTTGTTATCCAAAGAAATACAAAACTTTTTTTTTCAATTTAGAAGGCATGGCACTAAAGATAAAACAGAGAGACTTAGGGCGTGGCTGGAAGGCGTACATCAAAGGCGGCCTCAATTTCGGAAAGAAAGAGTCAGAAGGGCAAAATTCGGTTCATCATTTCTTCCAACTAACGAGGAGGGAGCAGAAAAGCCACGATTCGCGGAATGGTCCGACCGAGACCTTATCCGTACCCAGGGATTTAATGAGACTCCGATCTTACGTAGCCTGGAGGCCTTCCAAGTCGAAGAACGGTACAGCAGCACTCGATGCCCGTTAGTCATTCGATAAGACGTCCTTGGTGTTCGAACCACCTAAGGTGAGGTATCCGAGATTGGAAGTTGGCTTGACTTAGGGTTATGGCCTTGGTGCTAACTATAGGTCTGGTGTGTTACTATAGGATTCCCATTCGCGAAAAAAGTGTAGTTACTTTTGATAACAGCTCCTAATACTTAATCACGAAGCGAAAAATAATCGGCCAAAATAGTTGACAAAAAAAAAAAAAGAACGTAGCTAACTGATTTGATCTGAGGGGGATTATAGTAAATAACAAAAAAGTAATAATTTCTATTGTTTTTTTTCGATAATAAATCTTATGTAGAGATACACTACCATAAGCTTTAGTATTGCTTATTACGTACGTTGTCTTGCTTTGACAAGGTTCATCATTATTGAGTGATTTTCACTCACTAAAAATTTGGGGAGCAATCAAATAAATGTTTGCGCAATATGTTTAAAAATCAAAAGGTCTCGTTCTTGTGACATTTTCTAGCTATATATGATACATGATTAGTCAATCCACTAACTATAAAAATAATCTTAATATTCTTGATTTATTTATACTATTAATTAATAATATATTGTTATTATGGAAAGTAGCAGCCAACTCTGCCAAATACATAGAATTCAATTCTACAAGAGCAATGCAACAATGCAAAAAAAATCATATCTAGACCTACTTTTAAAAACAAATTTCATAGGATTGATAAATTAAAGCTATACAAACGATAGACGGTTTAAGGAAGCTTATTTCGTTTCTGGATTTACATGTTTTGGAGAATTAGTTGGGTAATTAGAATTTAAAATCTTCATACAACAGGCTAACATAGTAATTTCATAGGTGCCATAAAATGATTTAACCGTTATGTTTAATTAATTTGTAATAGTTTTAATGATAAAATTTTCCTAACACTCCTTTTTATAGTAGTTGTTAATGCTAGTATTTAACTCTGGTTTTAATGCTGTCTTTAGCATTATATTTGTTCTTCGCTGACTGGTATTAAACTTATATTATTATTATAAATCGTTTATTTTCAACAATTATATTTCACAAAAAGAAAATGTGATCCTGGCAACAATAATAAATTTAACAATGTTTGACATAGGTTCTATTTGTATAGAGATATTAACCACAGGCGAAAGTAGAGGCCGACAATAGAAAAAGAGAAAGACAAAAATCGCTGGGTCACACTGTTCTAGAATCTTGTTGTGATGTCTACAGTGACCAGTCGAGATCCCCATATAGCTCATATCATAGCTCTCTAACAAGCACTGGGAGCTGAAATTGTTATCGAAAAACTATAGACTTTATATTTACTCTTCTTTAATACTGATTTAAATCGAAGAAACAAATATTAAAAAAAAATATTTATAAGAAGCTGACCATCTTCTGGTTGCGGTCAAAAAAAGAACAAATAGTTTATAACTATTTTAATATCCGACGTTTGGCCCCACTCTGCAGTGCTTCGTGTGTGCTGTTCAAAGCGAAATGTTGAACAGTAGCTGTTCAACCTTTATTAGATAGATTTAGATGAAAATGTAAAACACAAGAACTATAATACGTAACAAAATACTACATACTAACTTAAACTAAAATCGACCAAAACATACGCACTTCAAAGGAACTTCCTCTCTAATTATAGACAGCAAGAGCAGAGGGATAAACACAAGAGAAAGGAACAATTAAAAAGTCTTACCTCACAAGGGTGGTGCATACGACGCGATATTGTGGGGTGCAGTGCACACCATTAGCACAAAGAGGGATCTCTGTAAATTTTGTTATCTTGGTTTTTGCTACATTATTAAGTGCAATTATATACCTTACCTCCCCTCCCCCCCATGAAAAAACTAGGTGTTTGGCATCATAATTAAGTATACAAAGTGATCAACTGATTTAAATTAAATTAAACCGCAACAACCCATGCAGGGTCAGGGGTACAAAACTTTATGAGGACGTACAATAGTAATAGTACTTCCTCAAAGTTCACCGGCTTCGTGTGGTTCTGACCAATTCACCTCCTTGCACAACTGTTGGTCTAGTTATTATTACCGCCAAACTTTTCCTCATTAAGGGTACCCACTTTCTGCAGCTGGGTGTACTACGGAGAGTAACCAAACTCACAGGGTTGACTCACGCGTACAATAACAGAATATATAATTATCAGTCACAACCGACTTAGAACTGGGTTATTATCATAGTCCCTTACCAAATTCTACCCACTCCTACAAACCAAATTCACTTTTCTCAAATTGCCAGTATTTTTTTTATTTTATATTAGCTCAATTATATAATTAGTAATATTACTAATTTCAACAATTGAAACAATTTCAAAATTGGCTAGATTTAGCTAATAAGCCGCTGAAACCTCCATAACTTCCGAATAAATAAAAGTGTACAAAATAATATTTTATTTTACATTTATTGTTTTGTTTTTTTATATTTATATTTTTATTATTATTTTTTCGACGACATTTGTTATATTATTCTGAATAAATAAATAAAATAAAAATTGTAAATTAGGTATTACTATATATCTTGAAACCATCAAACACAACGTTCTCAGAAATTTGCAGAGACCAAAATGACATTTTACCGAAGATGTAATAGGAACCTTTTTGAGTAACTCGCAATAACCATATCCTTCAACCTACGTCGAGGTTAAACATATAACTTCTCTAAAGGAATAAGACCTTCCTTCCGTTGTTAAATGAAATATGATCAGTAATAAGAGCTTCGATCCATCGATAAATCACCCCTCGTGTTTTCTTCTTTGTGCATCCTTACCACCTTTGGGTACTCCAGAACCCCCGAACATCTTCGGCTACCTCAGAACCCCCGACCTACCGAAGATCAGTTCTCACTAATCCTGGAGATGTTGAGAGCGGCGGGAGCACTGACAGTTATAAAAGGATACAGAATAAGAGACCCTTCTGTAGCGAATCCGTATCGACAGCTGGACAATGGTCCCACAGCTCGGCTCCAGTTAGTTTTAATCTCTTTCCAGTCTGTCATTGTATCCATGTCGCATTCCGCCCTCTCGGAAACCCAACACTCCCCTTTCCTATATCTGTATCCTTCCACTTTTGTACATCTGTTATTATTATTACGTTTTGTAGAAACAGTTCATCTGTTGTACGCCTTCCGTTAGTACGGCTGCTGAAGTATATAGTAGACTAACTTTGTAAATCAAATCTAAATCATAACTAAAGTATTGGACCATTTTTGATTCTGAGAATCAATGATATGGGTAACGTATCACTAAATAACATAACACTAAAGTAGAACAAAATAATAGAAGTAAAATAAAACAATAAAAATTAAAATATCACTTCAACTTCCAATAGTTGTTTGAACTAAGTTTAATTTTATTTTTCCATATATACAAACAAATTTAAATCCAACTCTTGTATAAATATTTATTATGCACATTAGTTTCAAAATTTATTATGATAAAAAATGAAACTTTTATTTGCTTAAAAATTTTCATGTATTATTGTGTCCTCATTTTTGTTATTTTTTCAATTTCCACTTGGAAATCTTCTCATACGTAGTCTAAAAATTATTTATAAATACATTATTTACATAGTGAAAGCCATTAATTTAAATAATATAGTTATAAATAATTCTTAGACTATATGTTTATAGATGACAAGTTTCAAAAATGGAAATTGATAAAAATGACAAATATGAGGATACAATAGCACATGAATATGGGATAATATCGCACTAGTATTTCTAAACTGACACAACTCAAAAATCGGTGATTGACCAATGAAAGAAATTGGTAAATATATCTTTATGAATCATCAAAACTGTATCAACCTAGCTTCAGAGCTTGTCCGCCAGAGGGGACTTGTGTCACTCTTGCTGCCTTAATGGTATTCCCCCTCCATATGCAAGAGTGTCACATTGTCAGTTGTCTTGAATTTTGAGTTGTGACACTTTAGAAATACTAGTGCGATATCACAAAACGTTGTACAAGTACTTGAAATAGAGGAACTGACTATTTTTGGTCAAAATATCACGTGAATGAATGTTTAAACTCGGATATATAGTATTATTATTTTGTTTTTTTATTAATTGCTTTATTTATTTATTATTTATTAAGAAATATTAATAAATGCTATCAAACAGAAAGTTCTTTAAAAAACTGTTTTCCTAAATTTGGTACAGAATTATTTTTAAAAGTCTTGTAATATTTTTAACCGAACAGTTTAGAATAATAAATAATGATATATCACACCTTTCTAACCCACCGTTAGGAAGTAATATGAATTATTTTCTTCTATATCCAAGTGGCTGAGAAAGAGCTATATAAGGCAGTCAGTTTTGCAGAGCCGGTAGATAAATGTTAGGTTCCCCAACTAATTGAGTTCGAGACCCGTAGAACTAGTCTAATTTTGCTCTAGGGCATCTCCTGAGACAAATGGAGCAATGCATTCCCTTCAACCATTGGAGCAGTAATGGGAAATGGAAATCTTATCCACCTGGAAGCAATAGAGCCAAACAGTTTATAAAAATCGATTAACTTTTTAAGCATGAATTCGATCAAAAGTTTGTTTAAAAATAAGTAAAATATTAATGTCATTGGTAATTTAATTATAGCACTTATTTTACCAATAACTTATTCAAGGTTATGAGATTTTAAATTTCTCAAAAATTATCTACATAAACCTTCGTTGAATTCGGACAATATTAGATGAAAGTGATTTGAAAATATTAGAAAAAGAGAGAAAAGGAATAATTTTAAAAGAATGACAATTGAAATAAACGGTACAAGATATAACGTTGGTTTCAAGGTTAAAGGCTCGCTTGAGAAGTTCTTCAAAAGGGATAAATAAAAACATCATACAGCTATTTCAGACATAAACAATTAACGAAAAGTTGATGAATATGAGTTTATTTTTCATTAGTTATCGTCATAAAATTGATTGTACTCTTACTGATTATGCTTTGAAGAAGAGTTCTTTTCGTAGCCTATGATTCTTTAATAGTTGCTTGATCCTATAAGTTCAACTAAGTAACAACAAATTCAGTACAAAACAATTCCAATATACAAATCAACATTAAAATTTCAAATGTATTAAATAAATATTTGTTTTCTGCACAATAAAATCTGATTGACAATAAATTTTCAGCCATTACAGTCACTACTAACTGGAAAATAATAATTTTTGTAGTCAATTCACACTACTAACGACTAAATATTAAAATAAAAATAACAATTTGACTGGTTAATTTCGCTAATTGATTTCGATTTTTATTTGCTTACGATCTATTCATTTTCCTCCTTAACTGTGATCTATACTTAGGTGATCACTTCAGTAATAAAATCATTATTCACAACCTTTATCCCTAAATTATTATATTTTACTAAATTCAAAGCTTTTATATTGGGCCGTCCGTAGCTCAGAGGGTTAGGGGCAAGTCTGACATTTGGGGATGGTATTTCAATTAACTGTTTATCCAATTGTAATATAATTTATATTGAATCCAATGGCTAAACATTTATACGAGTTTGTAAATTGTCTTTTTAAACAGAAAACAAACTAGTATTTTAAAAAAACAAAACATAAATGCATGATAAAAATGCGATGATAAATAAATTTTCAACCAACTAATAATGCCCTACTGATACATACCATATGATATATAGTAATAACTGTAAATACTCTGCCGCATTTGAGAAAGAGAAAGAGATTTGAGTATAAAATAACAGATTTGTTTTCAATTTTTTATTGGCCATTAAACACAGCCTCAATAAACACAGCGAACTATAGTCCCCCATCCAACATCTATAATCTCAAGTCTCAAAAAGATACAATGTGCATAGAAAGCTATGAGTCCATAAAATCCTATTCAACTAGTACATTACCGAACGACATGGCTATGAAGTGCAAATTGTGTAGCATCTGTAATGAGCCGTGCAAGTGAATCTGTTTCAATGGAGAGGGGAGACACGACACCGATCTGAATCTCTTCATAGCGAGCACATCGCAATATCTTATCGGCTTAACTGGAAGCAATGAGATAGATGCCATTCAATGACTCAGTAATAACGTAATAATAATAATATGTATTATATAGTATAGGTGCAATTAATAAAGACTAAATAATATGTAATGTACGCTAAGGTGAAAAAAATGATTTTACAAATAAAGCATGAAATATTACGTCCCAACAAAAATAAGTCAACTACACGTAATAACCCAACCTTACAAATATAATTAAGTTAAAAAAAAAAACCTAAATGATTATCTAACTCACTTCTTCGCAACCAGTTTATAAAATACATTTTTCTTGTTATTTCCCTCTTTTTTTAAATTAAATAATCAGCATTTGAAAAAAAAAAATTGTATAGACCCTTTTTTATAGATTTTAAAGTAAGATATCTGTGAACTAATTAATTATATTAATTTTTAATGATATTTAGCGTTACTTTTAGTACCAGCTCGGTTATTTGGAATTCAAACAACAAGGACAATACTTCTTTAATTTAAAAATTAGTAAAACAAAGCTTTAAATTTTATATTGTTTCATTAATCCTGAAAGGTTTTCGTGGATCTCTATTTATATTAACTTAAATATTATTTTGAACATTCAAACTACAGTTTCTTCAGACAAAAATGGTAATACAAGTTAGATAAGGATATAAAGATCTATTATTGGTCATACATCACCACCATACACTTAATAGATTGTTCCCGTTTTTAACCGTCTTTAAAATAATTAGGTCACTAAAAAAATGTGTGCTTTAGGATCACAGAATAATAAAATAATAAAAACAACTTAAATTATAATTAAGAGCTTTTTAAAATTAATAATTGGTAGAAAACATGAATCTACACAAACTAAAAAATAGTAATAAATTCAGAATAAGTCCACTTACAATTATTGGGAAGAACTGATTAGATAAATGAATAAGTGGGATATAATGGTGGGAATGGAATTAGAGCAACGTCTGGAAGAAGAAATGGAATAAAAGACTGACGTGGATAGAACAATCTGGAAATACTAATAATAAGAAAACTCTGTCGGATATAGTTGTATGAACTATTGTATCTATGTGTACTGAAGATTCAAACCAAAGAAAATTCGATAAATATGATGGACGGCAAGGTTAGATACATGATGAAATATAAAATACTTAAGATGTTGATAAGAAGGGTAGAGTCACTAAAACTCCTAACAAATCTGCATTATATACCTCCTTCAAGTTTGTGGATGATGATGGAAATCAACCAAAAAATTAATTACATTAATAACAATTAAAGGAATGCCATTTTTTTTTTAACAATCTATAACTCTTGTCGGACTCGTTTCTCTCCACATACACTAATACTAGTACCAGCTACACACCAAAAGAACCCTATTTATCGATTAAAACATGACCGTAGCCTACAGCAAGACCTACCGTTCTGTTATTAAACTTAATATATAACCATTGACAGTTTACGACCTACAATCAGAAAGGAATAGCCAGTGGTTAGCAAAATGAGGGAGGAGAAGGCAAACGTAACAGTAGCTTTAGAGCTCTTTACCTTAATCACTCCGCAACCAATCCTTTCCTGATAATTGTCGCTCAATCTGCTCGCTCCTTATCGCCTCCTCAAGCAAGGACCTCCCACACTCATGCGTTAATCACTGGGGATCACAGGCTTAGGTGAAAGCATCATCTAGCGGCGACGGTCCCTTGTGACATATCCCCATTGTGTCATTTAGAATATATAAATACTCATAAGTGCGAAATAAGAGGGCTGTAATAATGTACGGCCGCTAAGCAGGGTTGTGTTGAATACATAATAAGGTAATACATGCTCGTGCGGCGCTAGCTATTGTTCCAGCTATTGCGTAAGGATAGGATAAAACTTGGTAATAACAATCTGAGTTTAAATATTTAAAATTGTACAGTTAACTTTTATCTAAATCAAAATTCTTCTAATGTAGATTTCAAATGAAACCTGACACGGTTAATAAATAGGAAAATTAAAGTGATTATACAAACACGGGAAGGTCTGGCACAGCAGGGAGGAATATACCTCATATACATTTCAACTTATTCCTTAGTAAAATTAATCGAATTTCTCCTAAAGTTTTGAATAACTCAAGAACTCAAGGTTTCACTTACGCCAATCTTACATTAAACAGCTCAAATAATTCCACATGTTTTCAAATATAATAACGTATCAACACCATAAACTGATTGTAAATGAAAAATATATTTACATTATTGCCTTTTTAATGAGAAGAACTAAAAAAATAGTTACACAAACATAAGGCATGGATATTTCATCAAATCCTTTTGTTGATATCATACGCTAAATATTATTAACAAAGGATTAATAGAGAAATACTAACTTACTAAACTACAAGTTTATTTGTTTATTATATTCATAAATATTTACATTAAGAAGTTAAAATTTAAGAAAATGTTATTCTTATACATTTTAAACTATAGCCAACGCGAAAGACATCTTCATTCGACATTGATTTTTTTTATTTAAGGAGGCTTTTAATATACTCGTTAACAAAATACAATGTTAAGTCCCAACAGAAATAAGAAGAAACTGAAAATGAGCTTAACAAGAACAAGAAATGTTTAATTGAGCCAATAAAAAAATTATCTGACAGAACATTGCATTTTAAAGTACGGGCAATGAATCTCAAGAATTCTCATTTTCTTGAATAAATATGGTCGAGATGGTGAGAAAGAAAAAATATTTATTGGTATTCAACGATTCGTCTCACTTTGCCGGGGCTTCATCAGGGAAGGATGCTGCAAGATTAAATATCAACCATCTTCCAATTTTCAATTTTCTTATTCAGAGTACATAAGAGCGTAAACCTATGAATAAACAACCTTTATTTTATACTATATTAATGGGACCTAGTTTAATACTTTAGCAAAAATCTCA
>NW_027114029.1:446741-529126 GCF_000696795.3 Halyomorpha halys
TTGATAAAACTTAAACTTTACTCAAGGGATGTACTTTAATCTCCACCTGTACAACAAATATAATTATTATAATAATTAATAAAAAAAATGAACAACACTAAAATGCAACGTGACCATTTTAACAATGAACTGAAGTACTAATCTGTAATTTTTTTTCTCTTACATACAAAAAAATATGTTCTTCAACATGTCCATTTGTTGTGTTTTGTATAGAAACGGATAAAACTTCTGTAACAAAAAGTCCTTCTGGATGAAAGAAATTGAATCCTTAGAAGAGAAGATTTCAAGAGGCATTATTTTCAAAATAATGGTTTTCTCCTCTTTAAAAGGCCTTGATTCCATTCGTAAAGTTTCTTCCATTGCTATTGGACGAGGATGGAACAAAAGAGGAACGGGGTGTTGATCTATTGTGGAAGAACCTTGCCCTTCAGTCTTAGGCCTCTGGCCAGCGGCCAACCGGGTCAGCCATCTACACGTAGACGGATCCAACGGTACGGCGGTAGAATTAAGCAGTTTCAATGCCAAGAATAAAGATAATATAGAACGCTGTTCCAGATAGAAACATTTCTATATCCGACCTTTCATTATACCATTTCCCCTCCGAGGGTTGTTGCCTTCTTGGCCGGCTCTTAGCGATGAAAGCGGCCCACAACAGGCTTAACAGCCTTATTTCGTGAAGAACAATATCTAGAAGCTATGGGCAGAAATCTATTTCAATTACACAAATATATATAAAATGATAAAAATAAATCAATCGCAAAACATTTATAGTAGAATAACAGAAGAAAGACAATAAAAAACGTATAAAATCTAATTTAAAAAAAAAAGAAAGAATAGATCGGTAACTCAAGTATTCACTGCCGTTCAAAAAAAATAAAAAAAAGAAAGTTCCCTTTTCAATATCAATGTGCTAATTGTTTTTTAAACTATTATACAGAAGTAATAAAATTGTAGTCAAAGGATAAAAATACTGACAAACTCTAGTTTAGTTCAATAAAATCTTTACTATCTATAGAACGGAGAGAACTAGTTAAAATAATTGACCAGAAATGATTTCATTTTTTTTTTTTTAAGATTTTTTTAAAGTGCATATAGTGATAAATATTTTTTATAGATGAAACCAATAAAACAGTAATTGCATCACAACTTAATGGTAATAATTGAAGAGTACGGAGGAAAAAATACTTCCACTTTGGAGATAATCAATTCAGTTAATAATAAAGGAAATTAACCGCTAACACTTAAATAAAATTCGAATTATAACAAAGCTCACAAATATCAATCTTAGAATTTAAAATTCACAATTAAAACTCAACCCCACCTAATGGCCATTTTCCAGAAAATCTAGGCCTCATAAAACAGCGGATTCCATCACATTTGCATCTAATTTCCTAATGATAGGGCACCATTTTTTAGGCTGTTAATTCAGGAAATTAGGACAGGACTAATACCCAGTAATCATACGTCATCTCTTCACCTCAAACCCGTGGGTAACTGAAATCTGGGGGACACTCCGATATCTTTAAACGGTCCTTGTGAAGAATTATCCACCTATTTGGATAATGAGATACGGCAGTAATTCAATAACAGTGTTGTGAGAAAATTTCAGTTGATTGTGTCTATGATGCAACATATGCGTAACCCGAAATTGGAGCGTGGAAAATAAGAAATGTTTCATGAAGCTATTCTTCGTAAGGTTGAGATAATTATATGAGCCTTTCAAAAGATAGGGCGACTAACTCTATAAAATCAGTCTTAGTACTTCCAATATAGTTTCTATAGTAATTTAGCATTAGATAAGTGGTTAAGAACAGAATGTCAAATTTAGCAAACCTTTATCTTATTAAGACTCTATCATGATAATACAAAAGAAAAAGGTATAAAATCTGTAATGAAAAATATTGCGGTGTTTTTCATTGATTAAAAAACCGTTGAACTTGAGCCACTCTATCAAATTAAACCATGCTTACATCATTACCGTCCACTAATAATATACTAGTACAAAAATTAATAAAAGAAAAATCAGGATACAACAAGGAAAAATAGATCCTATAACTCGTACAAAACGTACACTTCGTCCGAACAATAAGAAATAAACATTTTACGAATTTCTATTGGAGCATATCATGGAAACTTGTACTATTCCTTAATTGAGAGAGCTAATAATCAATATGAACCTTTTTCGTAGGATCAATGGTTTACATGATATTCGCCGAAATAAATTCACAACTGTTTCTCCAGAACTTATTGAACGTAAAAAGTTCTATTAGGACCCACATATCAGCAAAAGTACCCAATATTACATCATGATCTGCATGCTGTAGGTAATTTTGAAGATATGAAGCTCCGAAAGAAAAACTTTCTGCACGTTTTGATACAGTAGACATATTTTATTCCTCTCAATTATGGTTGACATGACAGAGTCTACAATTTTGACTAGATTTATTTTTCCTTGGTTCTTTTACTAAAACCTATAACTAGTTGTGCCTATGAAATCAACCTATTTTCAAATTCTAGATGCTAAAAAAAAAAATTTTAAAAACATACATAATTTTTTTCAGAAAAGAGGATAAACATGTTACTTTGGTAAAAATAATTTATAGTTACAGGCTTTCTTAAGAACTGTTTGTTTTATGTAAAATTCGATTCTCTGAGCGACAACGTCACTATATTAAAAAAAATGGAAATTGGATGAAAATTGCTTTAACCCGCAGAATCGTAAATGAAGTAACATGGTTGTAAAACAGTATATTGGAAGGAAACATCTATTCAAAATGTTCTCCAGTAGAGCAGCAGTAAATATTACCTTTTTCTCAAAGTTAACGATTCACCTGAAGACTACTTTGAAATATTTAAGCTATAGAATATATGATTTTTAATCTCAAAGTGAAAAGCAGTTTAAAAAATTCTACAAGACGAAGAAGAAAAGAGAAATGGCCTTAAATTAGGAAGTACTCGAAGAGCGACTGCGGTGAAGGTACAAACGAAGCGGAACTTGGCTTTATCCAGCTCAGCAGCCCGCGAAACTACCGCTCACCGGAGAGTAATTGAAAATAATTAGTTGAATTCCAGAGTAAATTTGTACAAGTAGTTGAGGACACCAGTGAAGGAGGAGCAGACAGATCTCAAATATGGGCACCGTTAGTGGGCAAACAAGGGGCTGTCACGTTGGTAGGGGACAACAAGAGAAATCTTGTTTTTTTTAGAAATTTCATAGTTTTAGAAATATTAAACTTCAACACTCAAGAGTAATGATTATTAAGGCTTAATAATCATACATGTACATATAAATTAAATTTTAAAAAAATGAATTATACTTAATTCAACTTACTACTACTTGACACGGCCAACTATATCTTTCAAGAAAAACTGCTAAAACAACAGAGAAAATTTTTCAATGTAGTCAAATGAGATTTGATCCGGAATATTTTAGGTGTTGACCACTCTTAATATGCAGACCATAACACAAAATCATTAAAAAAATTTTATTCATCGAATACACTTCTTATTCTCCCTCTGGAACAGTCAATGATAACAATCTCATTGGATAAGTACAAAAATATATAAACATCACATCTGCAATATTAACAAATATACAAAATTTAAACATTTTTGGCAGTGAATAATGCTATAAATGAAAATAAATTATTTAGATTAAAACTTCACGCACAAACATTAATCAAGTTTTTGTTTGTTTTTTTTACGACAAAATTGATTCAATCTCTTTTCTACCAAGCCCTTAATAACCATAGCACACTAACACTTAATCATAAAAAATGAGAAACCAAAATAAAAAAACAAACAGAATTTTAACTTCGCAATTCCATATCTATGCATACACCATGAAATAGTACATTATAGAAACATAAACCAGTACTAAAATAAATACCAAAGGAATCAGAATTCGATCAGAAAAATCAGTTTGTTTACAATGACTTGTATTTCGTAATAATAGCATAATCCGTATATCATTTTTTTTTATAAATTTCGTATTAATAGTGTTGGTTTACATGCTTTAAGAAAAAAGATTAAGTATACTTTTGCTCGGAGGGAAATGTCTGCTAAAACCGTTCTCCTGTAAACTTGAGGAAGTGTGATCCGGTGTCCTATGCCACCGGGGTACAGCACTGTTTTAGCTTTATCCAAAGGTACAGATAATCATGTCCAAGACCAATAGTGGAACATGTTACATGTTTAAAAAAAAAAAAGTATAATTGTATCTGCAGGAAAAATGTCTGTTAAATTTTCGCTACTGTAAAGCGAAATCGTGGGCTGTCTTTTATTTCTGTGGCGTCCCACGAAATGAGAAATTGACCGCCCACCGTGGTGTAAGGATAGGGTGGTACCCTGTATATAATCCCCTACCCCCGAATGTCAGAAATTACAAGGGAGGAGGCAAAAAAATTTTGAAAAATATGATATGTGTCATCAACCTCCGAGGTACAGATATATTATATAAAATTGGTAATGACAATTTTTTTTTTTATAAATATATGTTAATATTCAGTCAAATTCACATTATTAAAATGTGAATAGACTCCGTGAGTAATAACAATAATCGATTAAGAGATACTGAGGCATCTATGACGAAATTCTCTACCAAAGATAAACATCAATTTAAATTCAGTTTCAGTAAAAGAAACAATAAATTCAAACTGAAGTACGAGCCTGATGTCAGGAGCAAGAAACATGCAAATCTTAAAATTCGTCATTTTATGAGAGCAGGAATTTACTTATTTTGACGACCATAGAAAATGATCATGTGACCTTTTCAAAATTATTTGATACTTAACTGTAGAGGTATATTAGTTCAGTAAACCATATAAGGGAAATGCAATAGAAAGAAACATAGCATCATAATGCGGCGATCCACGGTAATATACATGCAATGTTATTACGACTCCACAAAGAGTTCCGTTAGGTATCTCACATATGAGAAACTACTTATTAAAATTTATTATCATTCATAAAAGTAAAGACAAAATTAATAATAACTAAAATTAGTTAGACCATAAAGATTCTTTCAGGAACCCAATTATATTTTTAGAACCAATCAGCCAGGATACGTCGAAAACAATTTATACTGTTTAAATAAGACTCCAATCTGATTTTATGACTACCGTAAGGCTTTTCCTAATTATAATACGATAGTTCAACCAATTTAACGGTCATTACAACTCTATTTTCACCAATAAACACAACAGATTAATGCAGGCACTAAACTCTGAGCACGTGTATTCGATTACCGAAAAACAGGTTAATAGCCTGGTTCGACTTCCTTGCAACAGCAACAAAGCAACCCCTAAAATGGGGCAAATTTGGCCAAAATTGGCGCCCTACTTGCTAACAGATACCCGACTACTCGGTATCTGATCCCTGAATGGGTTCCCACAGATATCCCGGCCAATTAGATTCTATCTTTAGCTTTGGGTGCAAATTCTCTTTATAGGAAACTGGTTTATTTTGAGACTGCCTGAGAAACAGGTCTCGGCCAGTGCGAGTATAATACTTTCCGTTCCGTTTCAGAGCGAGTAGGTATTAATTATTTATTTCTGAACGAATGGATCGATGCTAATCGGCATTCGAGTAAGTCAGTCAAACCTTAAATAGAAATATAAAATTATTCCGCAAGTTGGAACAAGGAAGCATTTCCTGTCGCTTTACAGCCGCCAATTACGAGTATCACTCGTTTCCTGCAGCTGAAAAATCCACCGTAGAGTTATAACGGAGTGACATGACAAAATGGCACAGCAGCCAGAAGGCGGATTGTATGATTTAACCTTATCGCGTTATTTTTATCTAGGTTTTCTTTAACCTAAACCAACAAAAAATCGTATACATAATATCGGGATTTATAGTATAGCACCAGTTTAACTCGCCATCAAGCAGTGAAATGAAACTACTCATCTATTCAAGCGTGCCTCCCCAAATAGCCACAGGTAACAACTACCAAAAGTTTTTTTTGAAAATTATTTGAGCCAATTTTTTTTTTATTATTATATACATTATTATTATATGCATTATCTGTAGAAATAAAATAAGGAAAAACATTTTAACAGAAATTTTCAATCAGTATAAATCTAAACAAAAAAAGAAACCCGATTTAATTACATATATTATTAATTGTTTTGAAATTAAGATTTGATGTTGTAAATGAAATCAATTAGACAAACAAAATATCAAGAAGACTAGGACCTCTAATGAGGGCAGCTTTGCCAGAGGAGTGCACCCATTTAATAATGCAAAGTTATGCGCTGTTACATATTCAGAAATTTTAACTAAGGAATTAATAATATTTATAATAAAAACTGATGCTTCTGGTTAACAGAGAAAATTTTAACAACACTATGATCACATTTTACTGAAAATTGCAAACAATAAAAAAATTGAGGTATTAATTAATTAATTAACACCTGAGGACAGGTGATAAAAATGAGGATTTAAAGGAGAGAAAAATAGCAACAAAAAAAATTAGAAAACCTATGATTATTTTTAAACTGAACTTTGCAACCTTCTATCGGAAGATATCTGAACTTTTTCTCTTTCTCTCCCAGCTCTTTTGTACATTTTTACTTATAATGATGAAACTTATGAACTAAAAAAAATAGTTAAAAAAAAATTAGTCCGTTTTAACAAATGTCTACATCTGCTTCATGTTCACTAAAACAACCACATTGCCTGTCAGAGTAAGATATTGCAATAAGATATGTAAGTATAGGGTGTTTTTTTAAGCCCGATAGAACTTGAAATTGTAAAAAATAACACAAAAAATTAAATTGTAATCAAAATTTTTTTTTTATTCGAAAGATCACTACGTGACATTAACATTTGAAAATGATTTCGGGCATATGGGCACCGCGGCTGTTCTTGACGAAGCGCATTCTGTAAAATTGTGTTCAGCGATGAGGCGCATTTTTGGCTTAACGGGTTTGTTAATAAGCAAAATTGCCGCATTTGGTCGTGCGATTTGACACCTCTCGATTATTTCCTGTGGGGCTACGTGAAGTCACTGGTTTATGCTGATAAACCGGCAACAATTGACGCCTTGGAGGCCAGCATTGTTCGTGTTATTCGTGACATACGGCCAGCAGTGCTCGAAAAAGTGGCCCAAAATTGGACGTCCAGAATGCGCTTCGTCAAGAACAGCCGCGGTGCCCATATGCCCGAAATCATTTTCAAATGTCAATGTCACGTATTGATCTTTCGAATAAAAAAAAAATTTTGATTACAATTTAATTTTTTGTGTTATTTTTTACAATTTCAAGTTCTATCGGGCTTAAAAAAACACCCTATATATCACCATAAATCAGCTTAAAAAAGTTTGCGAACAAATAACTTGTTAACACGCATAAAATTAAGATTACAAAAATGAGAGATACCGTTCTAACGAAAAGAAATCATTTAGCCCATTTAGATATTGTGTATAGACCTCATTCCATATAACGGTGACCTAAAGAAAGAACGGGTTTTTGGCCAAATTATTTACATTGATTTTTTTTTTTTCGTTTCCTGTAATCAATAAAAACCTAATAAGGCAGTTAACAAGATGCATTTTTTTTTTATTTTTTAAATCACATTCCATCGTCAACGAATATTGACTAAATCAAATTTCCTAAAAAAAAAAAAGTTTGTAGTTAATGAGGATAATATATTCGCTGTTCACTCCTATTTCGTAATTCATTATTTAATCGCTTGCTACGCTCGCAGGGATACATGAAAACAGAGGCCATAAGAGCGTTAGCATGGAAGAAGTAACCTTTTCCTGAAGAGTAACTGACTCATTATCCGAGATGATGTGGAAGGCCAACCTCTGTAGGTACCGACACGGTCCGTTATCTATATAGTCACCGCCGCTGTCTAGTATCTAGGCTCTATTTCCATTTGAGATATATTATACAATGTGTGTCGATATGTCTAGGTAACGAGTTTGACGATATGACGGGGCTTATATGTTCTCGGCCCTCTTTGTCCATAGGATAAATAAGGGTGGAGCTTTAAAGGGTGAAAAATAGTCATTTAAAAGAAAGAAAAACAAAAGTTCTTCGTATTTTAAAAATTGTATATATTTACATAATCAAATTATAAGATATGAATAACTATTAATAATAATGTTATTAATAAACTTTAACGGGAAGAATATAGGGAATATGTGAGCCTTTAAGTGCAAACGTGGCGCAAGTCAAAATTGGAGTTTTAAAGTACTTAACACTTTAGGTGAAGTTTCACAAAAAGTATTGTTAAAAATAACAGTCAACAAGAGTCAATACTTTTTTCTAATTTTAAAATAAAATTATTTTTCGAAGGTATTTTCGTATATTTTCTGATTTTTTTCTACTGAGATAGTCAGCGAGTATGTTAATAGGTCAATCAGTACATAAAAAATAACACAGAAGTTAACATCAATGATTTCAGATAGTGATTAACTATGAACATAGAATGATATAGAAACATCTTCTAATTATTGGAGAAAAGGTGACAAGATTTCTAACATAAATTATATAAAAAAGCGTTTTAATAATACTCATCATTGAACAAATAGTTTGAAAAAATGAAATAGAACAAAATAACACGAGAATTGAAAAAAAAAATATAATACTAAAATCTATGCAAAATTATTAAAGAAGAATGAATTGTTAACGTACAAATTTTAAGTATGAAAGTAACTCACTATACCAGAAAAAAAAAAATATCATAGAACTATTTTTAAATTTAGTGTGCTTTAGCTTTTCGAATTCTTCTAGTCTCTGTATCTTGGTCTAGAAAACGAATATTGAACTACAACTGAGATATTAACGAATTATAAACACAAAACTAATAAAAATTTAATTACAATATAGGTACTTCTTCAACCGAAAATAAACCATCAAAACTTTGATTAGAAAACTTCAAAAGGAACTTTACATCATACAATCGCTAACAACTTCATGGTAACAGATTTTGAAGGCTTAATGAATTTAAAGGAGAGTTGGAAACCGAAGCGTTGTAACGTTTAGATACCAACAGCTAATAAATAAAAAAAAGAAAAGTAAACCGCCCAAGAATCGGTGAGCCGGAAGGTATTCAGCGGGAATCCATCACACTGAGTCACCATGTCCCATTAAATTCAGACTTGCCCACGCCGGAAAAGAACGGGACTTTCGGAATTTATAATTCGGCAGTTTTTCCTCTTAATGGTTAAAGTGATCCTGATAAAGCGAACGGTCAGCCGAGGTACCGCCATAAGGTTTGTTATTGCAGATAAGCCTATGGCCAATATTGCAATCTTCCTAGGACATTATGCAAGGCCATGCAACAAATTTCATGCGCATAAACATAGAGTTTAGCCGACCCGGGTCTGTTGGCTTACAAATGTGCATAGCAGGCGGGGAACAGGTTCCCCGGTTTCCATTCTTTACAAAACATAATGTCTTAGCACTGAGGGCTAAGTAAATGACCTGCGCTGCCAACTTACAGCACAATGGATGCATTGCCAATTTTACGAAATGGAGAATAAAACTAAACAGATCCATTGTTGCTGATGTTCCGTGAAAGAGCTAATGGAATATAGTTACTTTTTCACGGCCATGGATAACGTGTATTTCTTTATTAACTTAGGCATTTCCGTTCATTCATCGGCGGAAATTGTACCTCATAAAACGAAAGCTTTGGTAAGTCACTAACTATATCCTTTGAATATCAATTTACCAGTCTTACAACAAGACCGATGTTACTTCTAGAGTAGGGACGTGCGGATTGGGGCGCAGGTCCCAGTGCGCTCGGTTCGGAACGTTGCGGGTTCGATTCCCACTTGGGGCAGTTAAACATTCATTTTTCGGCGGTCCCGAAGAATCAATCTTGACACTCCTACCTTGGTTAATATGCGGCGGCAATCTAGGTGGCCGTTAGAGGTTGGCAAAAAGGACCACTAGGCCCACTTCCTGGACTTGTTGCCCCCAGTGCAAGTACTTCTAGAGAGATATAGAAAAGTCATTATTTCTCAATTATTATGGAAGCGATAAATTGAGATAAGTTAAACGTTTTTGGAAAATGTAGCTTTGTAACAGCTATTTGACAGAGAGAAATTTAAATTGTGATAGCTCCTCAATCCTCATACATTACAGAACATTTTGAAATCAGGACTTTCTGTAATCTACTCTCAAAATCAAATCATTCTGACGAACCACGTTGCTTTCAACATGTTCTACAACTTGTTCGAACGGTCATTGAGTCTTACTAAACCAATTTACTCCCGTAAAAAATATTTTCTTCAATATTTGTTAATAGTCAATTGCTATTAATATAGGTAAGTAAACGTAATGAACATTTTCTATATTCCTCAACAGTTAATGGAGTTTAAAGCTTGGGATTTGAATGAGGCAAGTGACCATGTCTTAAACCCCAATAATATACATACATCACACAAAAACATTTATTTGTAAGGATCTAAAGCAATGTTTCCAATTCCCTATTTAGGAAAAAAATGCTGTCATAACCAAAGTTGTCAACATACTCAATACAACATACAAATTTTACATTCATACTTCGTTTCAACAGTAACTCTCCCAAAATTTATAGGTAAGAGGATCTGAGAGTTGGGCAAGTTTTAGTTATGAGGATGCCTGACTTCAGAACAACGTTAATTAATTTTCAATACATATATTGACTAAAAAGAATTTCCAATTTTAATGTATGTAGTTTCATATGTTATTAAAGAAATTATAATTGAGATGTATTAAAAACAATGTGAACAAAACATCCAAGCCAAGTATGAAGTAATGGAAAACTGGCCCTTAAATAAAGTGCTAAATGTTTAATTGTTCTGCCGACGAGGCTATTTTAAAAAATATTTTAACAAACCCATACGCTCAAAACTCGTAGTCAGCAACAGAACTAATGAACACAGCAGTAACACCCGCACCGGCTACTTAGGAACAGCCCGACGATTAGCCGAGCATGAAATAACCCGCCAACGATCTGGCTTCTGGTAAATGGATAATTGGAACGGGGGGAGGTCGATATAACGAGAAGAGAGTGTGCTGGTGGAGTAACTATCCAAATAACCATCACCGCCACCGTTAGTCAGGGTTCCAGTACAGAGAGAACAGTAGGATAATAAAAGACAACTATAGTTAATGGTCTAACGATGTCGTAAATATGCTACTTCATATAGTGCTATATAATAAAAATAATTTATTGACTCGCGAATAACAAATCATGTAGAGACAACGCCCTACTGCGAAAGGCGCGCGTTAATATTCCTCGCTGGAGAGGCGGGTAGAAATGACTCGCTAATTAACAATCCGTTATTTCACTTTAGCAGATGACACTTCCTATTTAAGTTGGAAACGTGGATAAGTGTAAAACTGTTTCTAGTAATAAACAACTCCGACTGGTGAGTACTTGAAATAGGATTCCCATTACGATGGTTAGGCCGCATGATAGGATGCGCTTGTTTTTCAACTCTTACTTCGTTAACCAGCTAACACTGCTAACTTCGCACACCTTGAGAGGGATTAGCTTTGACAGTGTTCTACAAATTTACAACTTTTTTTTGGTTGTATTTTTCCTGAAAATAACTGACCTAAGAAGTGTAATAATAGTAGCGAACGATATTAGAGGGGGGGGGGGGGAGGTACATTTTATCTCAGTTTTAGTATGGATCAAATGAGCGGAAATTTGGTACGTGGGGTTGTTTTCCAAACACTGTTAAAGTGGAGGAGGGTCAATTTGAATCAAAATGGCATCCTATCGAAATCTTTTAAAGGTGGTACGTACATCTACACCTTTTTTTTTTTTTTATACAGAGTGTTTCAGGGATAAGTAGCCAAACTGAAAACATGAATTATGTAGAGAAAACACCAATTAGTAGTACTCTAATAATGTTTCTTCATTAGGTCTCGAGGACATCTTCTTTTAAGGGGCCTAGGAGGATTGTCAAAAAAAGAAGAGGAAGCAAGGTTAGAAATTATTAGGATTTGATAGTTAAGAAGTTTATAATGGAAGAATTGGTATCTGGTTCGGGATAGATAGGTTACATATGGAATATTAAGGTCTTAATGAATGATTTTATTCGTGAGAAAGTAAGAAGCATTGAGGATTTTACGAACGATTTTGGATTGTAAGGATTGGATACGAGAGGAATTCGAAGGTTTAGTGGAGCCCCCACTCGTACGTCTTGATATGCCTTATTATAGTCATGTAGACCAGTCTTTTGTAATGGATTGGAAGTTTAGACAGTTTGTCAAGCATGTGGTGTAATAATTGGATTCGACGTGCAGTTTCGTTTCTTTTCACTCTTGTATGAGCATTCCAAGTTAGTCGTTTGTCCAGATGTAGTTTAAGGTACCGGATCTGTTTTACAATGTTGGGAGCAACAAGATTAAAGTTCACTTTAGGGCAGTCGGTAGGTTTACGACGAAAGGTAAAGGTAATTGGATGGGATTTATTCTCCGATTTCGGCACCATTCTTAAAGGGATGTGATATGGGATTGGAGACATTGGGATGCAATTAAAGGGTTATTGATTGGAAGTTTAGACCGTTTGTCTAATATCTCTATAACTTAAAAGGTTGGAGAAAGCAATTCCTTTTTGACCTCTTTCCCTCTTTTGAACTATTGCATCCAACAATATGACATCGGTTATGTGTCTGTTAATAATAGGAAAACCATTGTTTTTCAAGAATGATTATAAAATGCAAATATCTAACTACGTTTTCTAGTTTCATATCTCCAAAACTACGTTTAGGCAACATAATGTACTAGAACAATTTTTTTACGAAATCCAATAATTTTCAAGATATAATAAAACACAAGGTTTTTAAATCTATAAACAGAAAATTGACTGTTGAATAATATAATTATACTACAAATAACGATAAGCTGTTTATTTTTTATTTTATAATTTTATTCTAATTTTAAGAATAAAATATAATTTTAAAACTTTAATTCCAAGTGAAAATTATTCATAATTAGTAGTTTAAATATATAAAGAGATCAAGACTAAATATCACACAGTTAGAAAATTAACATATAAATAAGAAAATAATAAATTAAATCAGCGGAAAATTTGAAAAATTTTAATTAAAAATACACGCAAAAAATAGGGTCATAAAAAAAAATTGGGACAAACCTTTTTCGCCCACTTTGTGTAGGTTATTCGTTATAAAGACCAATGAGATTTGCATACATTGTGATTCAAGAACCTTTGGAATTTTATTATCCTATTTGAATAAACAAGATACCAACAATTAATGATTTACATTAAATAGATGTTGATAATTAGGTTTGCATTTGGGGAAAGTGACCTAATATAAGATACTTGTTTTTAGAATTGGACAATTCTTAAGGCCACTCAGTAATTTTTAAATTTGATTTTTTAGTTGTTTTTTTTCATAAACATCTCTTTTTAAAAAAGGTAATTTATATTTTCCTTGATATTCATTCAAATGCATAAAAAATAATCTTACAAAAAATTCCTTCTTAACCTGCTCAAACTAGTTGCCCAATACAAGACGGTCTCAAATTGACCCAGAAGTACAGTAACTACATCGTAAAAGATAATTGTAATGGGAAAGTACTTCTGTCCTGACTCTTAATGGGTTGTTGCAGTACGGATTTAAATTTTTTAAAGATATATATATATATATATAATGTATTATTATATTCGTTATCAATAAAAGATACGGAAGCTATAGACATTTTTTTTTTAATTTAACAAATTTATTATAAAAATATAAATCCAACCGAAGCTAAATTTTCCACTTAGTACAGTCTATAATATCTAGCGACTCCTACTCCTCACTAGTAGTAAACATACATTTTCAGTTAAAGAGATACCCCATCCATCTTCTTTTTTCTCCTAAGATATTATGCATGAAATATGGGTAATGGTCGTACTTTTGCAGGCCTGTTACTATGTCCTAATCGATTGTAGGATTATGAATCCTAGAACATTAAAACAAGTACTCGTTACATTTTCTATTTTGTTCGTAAAAGTAGTCTGAAGAAGCTCGAAAAGCTTATTTCAAAATAACGAGTCTCAAATCTAGTTAAGATAACACTAGATAAATCAACAAGGAGAGAAAATAACTCCTTTGCAAAGCCTAGTCGATAAGGGAAAGAAGCGGAAAAAATAAAACCAGTATCATTAACTTAAGTCATTTGAGACCCGTTAACATTATTATAGATATCATTTAGATACAATAACCAGGTCGACCACAAACGATATACTCCAAGATAAACTTTCTAGATTATATTGAAATATTAGTCATGCTATATCGGTAGATATCAACAATAGTATGACAGTACCTGAATACTTTTAAAAGAATCTCAAGTTACTAATCATACTGACGAAAATAATCAATTTAAAAAAGTTAATAATAAACTCTAAAGTGGTGATTTAGAGAACTCACATGACCTCACCTACAAACAATAAAATCTTATGTGTTAATTGAGAATAAACAATAATTTTTAATTATGTTATTTAAATCAAGTTCAAGTTATTGAGTTTGTTCCAAAATGAGTTAAAACAGCCATCAACCGGTCGAGTGCATGCGCAGTAGGTTTTTCTGTTCCAAAATTTGTATTCCACATGGTCCCCACAGTTTTAAATCATATTGGAAAATGCCACTTATACAGTGAGGTAAATCAAGTCTGAATAGATTTGATATATATTACAATATAAATATAAATAACCCTGTAGTTTATAATTTAATCATAACTTTAGGTTAATTTTTTTTTTTTAATCAGAATAAAATAAAATGTAAAATATTTATATAACATAGTTCCTTAAGAACATTTTGAGGGTATATTCGAGTTGATCATGGCAGAATAAACTTACTTTAAATTCAAAATAAAGATCAATAACAAAATATTTCCATAGATAGGTAGAAAAAACACATTATGTAGATACATTGAAAAATTAAATATTTAAAGAATAATATTTACAGCTAATATGTGCAATACAATACAATACTTGGAGGAAGAAAAGGTGGTTGAAAAGTATTGGGTTCAAGGAGATGACTGTTGGAGACAGTTCCAGAGTGCTCGTACTGGCGTAGAATAAACGTACAATTTAAATTGCAGTCTTTGTAGGAAATGGGAGGGGCGTTGAGTCCTAACCATCTGGTTTAGGAAGGTCGGTAGAACATACTGACAGCAGTATGAAGAGTAGAGCGATATGTGGTTATCAACATGGCGTAATATGGGGTTGAGTTGATGTAGTTTGGGTCGAATATACATCACTCCGAAAATAGATACCAATAGAATGTATATTCCTCATTTTAGAAAGAGTGGTACTTTCATTTTCAAAGTTGCGTACTGTTGCATTCAATTTTAGATAAGGAGTTCGATTACGTTCAGAGACGCTTTAAAATAGATATAATATCATGTATCATTTTTATTAAAATTTAAGACTGTTAGCTATGAAATGGTATAATACAAACAAGTGGAAAAGCAATCCATTGGTAGAACCCCAATGGCATTTCTTGAGTAGAAGGTTTCGAAGCCATCTTCTTTTCAGACCCCTCACAAGATTATCAGACATTAAAGAAGTAAGGTTAGAAACAAGTGGATTTGGGTAGTTGGAGAGTTAATCATAAAATGATTGATATCAGGTTCTAGTCAATCATTGATAAATTAATTTTTGTTTTTGTTCTAGCCACTATAATAATGCCATAAAATATCAATATATCGACAGACTTAAGAGGTATATACATATATTTTTTCCATTGCATTTTTGATTGAACCAGTTGCAATGCCCGAAGCAGATCAAGCCAGTGCCCAGCAATAGCGATACACTATAATAGCGGGCTATCTACCTCTCCATTAGTTTTGATACCCCCGGCCGTTATTAAATAACAAATATAGCACACTAACCTCCCTTAGCAACAAGCTAGTAGGCTTCTTCCCACATCAAGGCCTAGCGGTCTACGGAGGATTTTTCACCAGGCAACATACTGCTTGACCCTTTTCCTCCTTATATCTTTACTGCCTTGGAAAGCTTCCGCTTCCAAATGGTGCCGGCAGATCTTAGATAGCGATGATATTAACAGTAAGAGCCCTCGGTGGGGCAGGTTGTACTGGATGGCTAGCAGCCCTCATTAATATTAAATAACTGCGCGCTAGCTTAATGTTTAACTATATAAATTTCTGATTGCATAATGGAAACAGCACTGCAAATACCTACATGTTCTTTCGCATCCTTTTAGACCAATGTCGTTATAAAATTACTATATTTAAAAAATATTTCACTATAACTGCGCTGCCTTATGGAACTTCGTACCAACTGTATCTTACATACTCATACAAATTTACAATGTTTACACCAGATGAAATATGTTACAATCTAGCAGCAAAGCTGGATACTTTTAATAATATTTTTTATTTATAACATTTTAATAATACACGCCGCATACATTTTGCCAATTATTATCTCGTTCAAAAGTTCAAAAAATATACATAATAACAATACATCAAATAAAATAAATTATATTTCTAAGAAGCAGCGAAATAAAATTACGACAAAATAATAATATTTAAATTTAAAATAACAGGACGAAATCTCGTAAAAATATTTCTTACTAATTAGAATATTTAAACTAAAACTAACGATCTCCAAACACACTTTCCATCCCACATGCAAGATCCCAGTACCTCTCTACCTCGTCAATTTTACTGAAACGCAGAGTGGGAGTTTCAAAGCCAATAACATTACGGACTAGAGTGACACCATAACCAAAACTCCAACTGCCAAATTTATCTCAAAACCAACAGGGAGGTTATAGCAAAAATTGGATAAGGGTTTAACTAGATTTGGAGAATTGGAATGATTTAGATTAAATTTGGACAACATTAGATTAAGTACATGAGAAGTTTCAAACGTAATATGCAGATTTTTCCTAGGTCAATTACTTTTATCTTTATTTTATTAACCTTCAATGAAAATAGTGGAGACTTTTAACAAGTAATGGATAAATAGCTAAGGCTTTTGTAATTTACGTTTTAAAATAACGCAATTGGAGCTTTGATGTGTGGCTGAATACCATTACTTCTAAGCGCACTACTCCAGCATAGTAGAACTTCTGTAAGGCTTGTCTCGTGGAAAAGAATGTCGCACCTCGATTATTTTTTCAATTCTTACTTAAACTCTTTAGATGACCGCCACAAACAGACACATACACTTCAGTATGTACACTGGACTGGCTATACATATACATAATACCTGCCTACCTCCTCTTCGGGATGACTGACGGAGCGGGAGTCGACCCCAGTAGGTTCGTGAGGCGGCTGGCCAATTAGTTAGAGAACACAATTCACGACAACCCTCTCTCCCCTCCAAAGATCGTCCATCCCTTGCCACTTCGTGAGGCCTCGCTACTCCTCCGGTAATCTAACCATTTCCAATCCGATTGCTGCTCTTTCTTCTTAATTAATTCCTCTTCAGGACCAATTTGTTCAATTTGTAAATCCTTTTAAGCCGGGTTCGCTAACGGTTTCATTAAATCACGGTGGAGAGCGTTAGTGGTCTCTGATACTGTCCATACTTATTCAGGTCTGAGGATAACGGTACCGGTTATGGGGACTCACATTCTTGAATCAGAAAATATTTATATGATAAAAAATAGAGGTCACACTACTTTAGCCGGCTCAATAAATTTCTTAGAAATATTCCGAATATTTTTCTTCTGGAAAAAAAAAAACTAAACCTACTTTAAACTAACATGAGAAGGATATTTAACAATGACCATCGTGAAGCGAAATGAATAAATATTAACAACACATACATCAATCAACCCGATGATCAGCAAAATGAAAAGTGGTGAAAGTTATTGTCAAAATCCATATTTTTTGAATTTATTAAACAATAAAACCTATATGTCCGTTTATTTGATCTGCCATAACAGTGGTCTAACGGTATGTTCGATTTTCTTCAAATGTGGTTCAAATAATTCAGGAGGACATAAAAAATAACGGTCATATGCCTAGGTGTTTATTGTGCGATTACAAGCAATCGTGTTGCTTCATTTTCCTCAAATTTAGTTCAAATCCTCCACATTGGCATGAAAAACGACTTATTGTCATATTATAACACCGTTAAAAAGAGAAATTTAATTAATACAATTATTATTCGGTGAAAGATCTCAAAAAATTTATTTTAAAAAATCGTAAACATATAAATGAATATTTAATCTAAAAGAAAAAATATATTATAAAACAAATGTTATCACAAATGAAAACATTTCATTAGGTAACTAATTATCAGAAAAAAATAAATAGATAACAGAAAATAAGTTAAACAGATAAAAATCATTCACAAAAACAAAATAAAATAGATATTTTTTTACATTTCATAGCCTCACCTTTACTTTTCTATATCGGCAACGATAACAAAAAAATATAACATGAACAGTATAAATCCCTCTGATGAAGCTGTAAACATCATCACTAAAAGAAACTTGGAATCATGTACAAAACGACAAGAGTTTCATAAGAGATGTTATCGGCCCTAAATGTCCACGCTCGGAGAAAAAGCTTAAAGGGTAAAGAAGTAGCAAAAAGTTGTTATGCTATAGACCGATCATCTGTCACGTTTTAATTCCGTATCGAAAAAACAAACCGGACAACTTAACATTTGCAGTACTACTTTTTATAATGGCAATTTATAATGATGCCTCACTTCGGAGAATGTACGCTGGTATAACTTTAATTAAAATTAAAAAACAAAAACAATAGTCATGAAATGTATTTTTTTTAAAAAATGAGATTAAAGAGTACAATAAATTTTCAAAAATGATACTAAAAACTAATTTGTTTCTAAAATTACGAGTTGAGAAAAAAAGCTACGAATTAAAAAAAAAAATTATTATACATATAAATAATTGACCGTATTTTAATTCAAATAATGAAGACGGTCAGGAGTGCGGTACAAAAATAGTGAACAAATATATATTTGGCGACGTTGAGGTCAATACATTCATATTGACCTCAACTGAAATAGCCCTGGTGAAGCTCCACAAAGTGGAGGGAAACGTCAGCAAATGAATAGTTATTAATTATGTTTGTTTTCTTATGACCGTACTTCTGACCATCTTCTTCATGATTTGAAAAGAAGTGTGTTTTGGTTTTTTTTTTTTTTT
Source organism: Halyomorpha halys (assembly GCF_000696795.3). Taxonomy (NCBI): domain Eukaryota; kingdom Metazoa; phylum Arthropoda; class Insecta; order Hemiptera; family Pentatomidae; genus Halyomorpha; species Halyomorpha halys. Next base: position 465,856 of record NW_027114029.1, read on the forward strand.
TTTTTTGGACAAAGTTACAGTAAGACGAAGATAACTAACGTAATTAAAATCAGCAAAAGCAAAAAGAATAGTTTGTTCAAATAGCTGCATTACTTTTTATTTACAAGACCTTGGTAAAGCTTTTATATTCAAAAATTACAGTTTAAAAAAAAAAAGACAATAGAGTGACAGGAACTGAAGAAAACTCATGGAAGGGCCACTGGCTGAATAGAATAGAAAAATTAAACAGACATCACAGTAGGTGATTTAAATGCGATCACAGATTTCATGGGCGCTTGGGTGGTGCGAAGCAAGTGTTTCACTCGATCCAGAGGACGGGAATAAAGGCGGCATTACACGGACCAGCTCCCGTGGGAATAGAACAGTCAACAACCCTCCCCGTTCACCGGTCTGTATCCCCGCTCATATTCACTTTTCATAGGTATCAGGGCAGAGTAAACTACGAGAAGAAGAAGGGAAGAAGTATGTAAGACGAAATCACACGATCTTTTAACAGAAAATGAAATGGAAAACTCAACTTCCAATTCGTCAGTAGTAAGAGACCCGAATCACAAAAAGAATAGATACATGCAATAACTACATTCAAATGCAGGTTCCAAATCTTAACCAATGTGCACTGTAAAAAAAACAAAACTTTATATAACTTACAGGTTTCGAATTAATAAAAAAAAAAAATACGAAAAGAAGAAAATGAATCTCTCTAAATGTTGCACTCAAACGGTAATAATGACTCTCGTGCATAGCCCCAGGCTGAAAACGTTTCTACATAACCTCTATCCAAACGTGCACACTATTTTTTTTTTAACAACGCTCTGTTTAACTGAACACAAAAAAACAATTCGTAAAACTGGTAGAAAAAACTGAAAAAAGTTCAACAGTCTTAGTTCGTGAAAAAAAGACTTGAAAATCAAATATCTTCTTTGTAAATTTGTCAAATACAAATCTAAACATAAATAGACTATTGATAGAAAAATATTTAAATATAGGAAAATATTTTAAAATAACTAGTAAATTCACAACCTGCATATTGTGGCACATCGCGACGATAATTCTTAAAACCTTCCTTTCTATTTTTATTTTAAATTTGACGTAATCCAAAGATAGTAACGTACACTGGGGTTAATTTCTCTACAAGTTGTACAAACGCTAAAAGGACAAAGTAACTCAAGTCAACAGGACAATATACGGAATACATCAAAATACAAAATTAAAAAAAAAAAAAAATCTTTAGTCAAATGTGTGACTGTTAAAGTAAAACACTGACATGTTTAACTCTACAGTTAGGATGTTTCAAAATAAGTGCATTTAATATATCCAAGAGGCGTGAGTAAGCCTAATTATTAAGGACAAGGACCACCCATAATACCCTATAAAGTGGTTACCTAACCCTGCAAATAATACTCTATTCTATTTCAAAAAGAATATTCTAATATAAAAAAAAAAAAAAGAAAAAGTAAAAAAATAATTCAGGACACATTTCAATAATATAGTTTTTAAAAAAAATTCCTTAACTATTACTTACCCTACTGCTTAATAAGAAAAGTTGGAAAATAGCTCACCTGAAAAAAACAAAACAAAAAAAAATCATTAATGACAATTATTAAGATATAGCCGCTATTTGTGAAAATGGTTTTAATAAGATATAATACTACAATCAATGGTGAACCATATTGTTAGTATAATTAACAATAGACGTAAAGCTATTTAAATCTTTAAATATCTCGATCCATGAAAAAATGGACTAGAAGCACTTTTGGAAATAACCACTATATTAACATAAAAAGTATATTTCTATCCAACACGATCGAAGAATCAAAACCATAGAGATAGTTTACCCTTGTAAGTGACAAATAAATATTGATGAAAAAACAAATATTTTTGTAATTTTTTTTTATTATTGCCTACAAGTAAAAAAAAAAAAAAGAAAGAATAAAATATTTAGTATTCTGTAAGGAAAAATATCCTGGATGTGATTTCGAGTCGAGTATACTAGTGAGCTCTGAAGCTTCCTACTTAACAACCCATCTATTTATAGAAAACCCGGTTGCTCGGGCAAAAATAAAGAAAGTTTTTACGACGTAGAGCAACTCCATCAATTTGTTATCGATTGCAGAGAAAACTGAAGGAAACGCCCCCGAAACGGGAGTCATCGGCTCGACTGTTTTTGTGAACAAGACAGGTTTTTCAAGTTCCAGGGTTCATGGACCCTTACTAGGGAGATGCAGTAATCCAGTTCGGCGAGATAGCATCTCCACAACATTTTGGATTTTTTAATTGAATACGAGAAAATTTAAGAGGTAGCCCAATTGAGGCGAATAAAAACTGGCACGTAGGAAATATGAACCCATTTTCAAAAGGCCGAATGTGTGGAATTTTGGTCCAGTTTTTGACCTTGGATAACCAAGACCTCAGTTATGTTATATCCGTGTAGAATTTTGTTATACTCCTTGATTATGAACGAGAAACTTAGAAGTAGTAGTTTCACCTAATCGAAATGTATTTGTTATAGATTTATTTATTCCTAACTTATTTATTTACTACTTTTAAAAAATCTGTACCACTGCAACCCATGAAGGGAAAGGAGAGCTGTACTTTGTAAGGAAGTACTGTTACTGTATGTACTGTACACCAACGGTTGTGCAAGGAGGCAATTTTGTCAGAATCAAACTCAATTGCCAAATTTTTACCCTATTATGGTTACCCAGCTACTTTTATGGTTATCTAACTATCACGAAGGGTTCTCGGACGCACAGGGCTGACTCACGGTTACAGTGGAACAGTAAATAATAATGTGCCATAACTGGATTCGAATGCAGCTCCTTACAGCTAGTATCATAGTGCCTTACCAATGAGCTAGCCACTCCCACATCTATTTACTTTTTTAATTTAAATGAGTCCATAGATTTAAACAAAACGTATATTGAATATTTGTGATGGACCCCAGGAAAAGACAAGTATGATATGAATGGAAGTGATATTTAGAGAGGAGGAGCAGTGGAATTAAGATAATAAAATAGATACGGTCAAAAAATAAATAAATCAACAAGGGAACAATAAAGCATTTTTTCTCCACAAGCATATAAATAAATGACAAATCGTTATATAGAGAAATAGGCAAAAAAACCAAGACTTTAATCATATTTCCCAAACATCACTAATTTTTTCTCACTGAATCCCGAAAACTGCTTTTTGAATAACATCCGGTATTGGACACTACATCCCCGTTATACTTTTGCCAACAGGTGGACGAAGAAGGTAACCCACCTTGGGACAGATCCGTTTCGCAATGCAAATCCCACCATGAGTGTTATCTCACGATTTGCCGGATGATAAAAATCTGCTTGGATCGGTGCTTTATGTTGTCGGAATAATTCATGGTCTGTACTTGATAGCGATACTGATACTCCGATTGGCAGTTACATTAAGTATTCTTACTGTCTTTATACTTCATCGTGACTGTCAGGGAAAGGATAAAGAGGGGTATGTGTGCGGGTGTCTTCCGCACAGTATTAGAGATTTAATACTCTGACGTATATATAACTTGATGTATTTTCAAGTTTTGATGACATATTCAGAAATAGAAATATAGTAAAGTTTCATTTCAGAGCAAAATTTCTTGAAAAAAAAATATATAATTGGCTAAAAGACATTAATAATTTAAAAAATACCATAAAATATTTTTTTTTTTATACAGTAATCATTAGGATGTAACATACAGTTACATTCAACAAAGTTTACATTTGATGTTCATAAAACATTTCACACATTTGCATGAAAATAATTCAACATTTAACTATCTATACATTCTTTTCACTAACCATTTACACAATGTTTTTAAGATTAAGCCGAATTTCCTAGCTACTGTTCTTTTTTTTCCTTGCCTTATTAATTAATAATTAAATAAATTGAAAATCATTTTATATAATTTTCCTATTTAAAATATAAGTCCTATTTAAAAAAAAACGCATTTTTTTATTTTTCATTAATGCTGTTATAAAATATTTTTTCTTAAAATGTTTTTACAAAATATATTAAATTTAAAGACACATATCTGTAAATCACGTAAATGATGTAAGTAATAAATTATTTACTTGAAGAAGTTTATCGGGGGGTGCGGTCAGCAAAGAACAACATAAATAAACAAAACAATATTTATTTATTTTATGCCGACGTTTCGACCTGAGTTTCAGGTCTTCATCAGGGATAGTGGCGTGTAAAGGGGACGGGAAGCAACACGCCACTATCCCTGATGAAGACCTGAAACTCAGGTCGAAACGTCGGCATAAAATAAATAAATATTGTTTTGTTTATTTATGTTGTTCTTTGCTGACCGCACCCCCCGATAAACTTCTTCAAGCATTAATCTACGGTCAACTATCTACATCTCATAATAAATTATTTAACACTTGTTGCTTTATCTAAAAGTACAGATGGTAATCTCCAAGACCAATTGCAAGGATCTATTAAAGAGACCCTAGATGTTGTATAGAAATGATCTAGAATAAGTTACCAATAAATATAAATAATTCTTCTGGTTAAACAATATAATCCTTATAAAACAAACAAGAAAAACAAATTAAATAGATAAGGGTATAACCATTAAAAACAGTCAGTTGCATTTGATATTGACATAAATAAAACATAAATCGATATAAAATATTTAAAAAATAAATAGAGGTTCTTTCAATAATAACACAATTATATTGAGGCCACGTTTGCAGACTTAATTATTCTCATAGCCAGGGCCTACGATGAAAAAAAAATTACAGTTTTTTGAAAAAAGAATTTTTTCAACTAAAACTAAAATATAAACATTAACTATAATTGTTTTTCAACTCAGTTATATACATTACTAATAGCTATAATAACCATGAGAACTAACAGGCTAATGTTTTAGAGTGGAATTGGTTTATTTATTTTTTTTTTATACATTAACAGTTCTCTAACAGGTAGCCGATAAGTTTATTCTATCTTATATATTTATTATAACTGTTGTTAATTTTGTCTTAGGTTTTTATGAGAAAAGAGTAACATTGATTTAAATTTCGTACACCCCATTTTTTGTTAATAGATTCTTATATTTTTCTATGCTAATTAGATTTCAAACATAGTATTTTCATGTTTAATTTTAAATAAAATCATTTTTGCGTTGCCTAACTTACCAAGGTTATTTAAAATAATTTCTAATAAAAATATTATTAAATATTATTGTGATAAAACCTTATCGCATTCGATCAACTAATGTTACATTTTTAAACGATTGATCTCGTTTAAAATTGACTGATAAACTACTCAGATACCAAGAAGAAACATGCGTCATGCCGGGAAAAAATCGAAGATATTTAATTACATTGAGATAAAAAAATAACCTGGAACAGAAGCTATTGGATTTCATGATCTTTTGATAATGTCGAGAAAAATCAGCAGGAATTTTAACAAGCTTCTTGCTTCTCAAAGAATATTTTTTTTAACTTATCGGGTTTTCCACTCATACATTAAGTAAGCTTTACAAAATTAAACAGATGGTCCCACTATACTTTTTTCCACAAATCCATACTAAAACTATCCATATCCATATTTTACAAAAAATATTTTTATTTATTTAAAAAATAGATTAGAAAAATACAATTTCTTGATGAGGCGCGATACGTTGAATCTGAAATCCTAAACATAAAATGATAATCTGTACCACTAAAACACCATGTATTCATAACGGGTACTGTTTCATGAACAACGTTTATACAGGAAGGTGATTTGTTCAAGATTGAAAGCCAAAGTTTCCCCTATTTAAGGGAACTCACTTAATATAGGCTCTTATTATTGTTTTCCAGAAGGGCTCCCGAAACCCTCAGGACGACATCGGAATAAATTATTATCAGCTACAGCCGGATTCGAACCTGAGTCCTTAAAGTTAGTAGCTAAATCCCCTAAAGAAATCCCCAATATAACTATTATTAATATAATGTAACTATATTATATTCTAGTATTTATAACTATTACTATAAACTATAAAATATTCTACATTTTTTAAAAATAAAAAATAATGCATATATATCGAAATATTAATATTTTTTTTTACGTGCCCATTATAATAAAAAAATCCTATTAACATTCTATAATCAACTAATGCCAACTAAAAACCAATTACCACAACTAAAATACAACTTACAACTACAAACAAGGTGTTTTCTAATAACAAAATACAAAACTACAGAGATCATCTACACGCTAAAAAAAACAATATTGGAAACTGGGCCTTGAGTTACTTACGCAATACTAACATGTGCCAAACAATAGTATGAAGTTTATCAGAAATGGGTCAACCATTCGGTTAATGAGAATATCCTAAAATGGAACGTTCTTTAATACACATTTTTATGAATAAATATATCTTAAAATTTTGAACCGAGTAAGACATAGAAGAAATAAAAAAAAATCTGCCTGTATATTCCGTCTTGGGTAGTTATGAAATAAAACGAACTGACTAACCACTATACTTATTAATAAATAAATAAATAGGATTGTTCTACAATACAACGAAATCCAAACAACCATTCTGTGAACCTGAGACAATGGCCACTAACCACTGTAAAAAAGATTGGAGATGAACTGAAGAAGATGGGCGCCACAATTATTGCACCTACCGTCGTAGAAAAAGATTGCTAGTTATCTCAGACTAATTATCATTGAGTCTAGCGAGAGCCAATAAGCTGACTCGTTAGTGTATTTTCTTTTTCTGCCCTTTTTATGTCTCAGTCTGACCATTCATTAAATAATCTGCAGTCCATTTCGAATAGACTTTAACGATTGTACATGTACAAGCTAAAAATACCTCTTTAAAAGTCCTATCAATCCTGAATTGAGTAATCTAATAATTAATGTCCATTGTTCAAAAACGAAAAAAAGAAATCACTCTGAACACTAATAAGCAAATTCACATTCTGCATATGCTTACAGGAAAAATGGAAATATAACTGACAACTTCGAAATACCTGAATACATAATAAATAAAATAGAGTAATAAGTAGCAATAAATCCTTTTATGAGAAAACCATAAATTAAAAATAGTCAACAAATCAAATTAATATACGATTAGGTCCTAACGATTCCTCTAGAATAGATAAATAAACAAAACAAAAAAATAAGATTATTCAAAGAAAGGACACGATTTATAAATCCACTACAGTCATAAACAAATTAATATTCGCTGAGTTACAAGAACATCACACCATTTACACAGAGTTGATCCCTTACACACTCCAATAGTGATCGCGTAAACCTAAGACTCCCCCCCCCACCTAAAAACAGAATAAAATGACATCAACACATAGCGAGTATTCAAGAAGAGTCACCCATTGAACAATTTTAAGATTCTTTCAGAAACAAAAAATACTTTTTTCGTCCTATCTATATTACTGGGAGCATGAAAAACCTCTTTAAAAAAAAATAATCTTTTTTCTTCTCAGTTGTTCTAATCTTTTTTTTATTGAGTATTTTCTTTTATATAGTTTATTTTATATATAAGTTTTTACATTCCTGACATCCTACGGCCATTCTTATTCAATACATGTTATCAATTTCCTGACAAGAGATGAGAATACATCGACTTCCTTCAAGGAAAGACTTTCCCCTCAACCCAGCTGAAGGGTCATAAGCCATTGATCCTGAGCATCCTCTCAGGACGCGAATCAATGACGATCCTCTTGAACGAGCTGTCAGGAGCCGCCGAAGTCATGAAAGACATCCAGGTCTATGAAGGAGGTGACTCGTCGGACCTCGTGATAGCACCAATTAAGATGAAGGATCCTCCTGGGAAGGTCACGACGCTTACTATTCAGTGGCCCAGTGAATAGAGCAAGGGCTTCGTGTCCTAGCACAAGTGGGAGCCCCTTTAGCATAATTTATTCGCCGACGAAATGGAGGCGTTCCGAACCGTTAGAATGGCACTCGAGGAGCCCTGACCATACGACCCATATCGGCGGAGATATATATGTGCACGTCCCACTGCAAGAAGTGGGACGTGGATGTGCACTTCCCGGACAAGAGTCGACAACGGTATGCAATGCAAACAGATGTAAGCGGAGGGCTTTCCTTTCGGCAAACAGGAGGTGGAAATGGGAGAATACAACGAGTAAAAAGAAGAAATCTCGAACACTGGATAACGTTTCTTTGTCTAAGTAGTAATACTTTACTTGTAATTATAATGACAGAAAAAGAAAATAACGTGCCGTAAAATATATTTATGTATTTTAATGAACAACATTAAAAATACCTCGATATTAATTTAAATGTCACCGACAATATATTATAATACTAATAGACTATTATCCGTAATATGTAAAGGAAGTGTGCGAAAAAATCGAGGAAACATTTCAGTTTAAATAGAGAATTAAGCAAGCATCAAAATCAATAAAATGCCCATACACAAGGTTGTAAAGCTACGGAAACAGAGAAAAGCAAACGGATTTCCATTTCATGGGAACTCGATGCGGGACGAAGTGGACACTCAAGGGCCGTTAACTAACTGGCTAACCTCAGGGGAGATTCAATTAAAACGCTCTGTCTATGGGAGAATGGAACGTAAATTTATCAACGGAATCGGCATCACTAACTAACCAATACATTACTTCCACTGTACAGCAATACAGTTTGGCAACACAATGAACTGAGCCACTGATGACTTCTTTTACATAAATGGCAATAAATATTAATGATGACATAGATTTTAATGATCATTAAATTATATGCTGAAATGTTAACAAAATTACGACTACTTATTAGGCTGTTGACAAAGGATCAAGTATTGTAATTTCATAGTCTTCAATTCCAATTATGCCTGATTTTATCAGATATGAAATACAGATGGAATTTTCAATTAATTGAACTAATTTTTCAACAAATGTAAAACCTACGATCAATATTAAAAAATATTTCCATACTCTTTAACGTGTTTTAAAACATGTTTTTAGTTTTATCATAAAGTCATAGATAGCGTCAACCCTCAATGTTATGAGACGATTGTTGTAGAAAATTTTGAAGATTTTGAACAAGGTCAGACATTTTAAAACAAACCTTAAAAATCAATAGAACCCTATTTAGTATAGATTTTATAAGGTAGAATTGAACCCCTAGAATTGATTTCAGCTCAGAATTCATTAAAATTAAAAAAAAAAAAATGGTCATACTTTTTGTTGACGAATCCATTAAAACTCAAAGATGGACGTAGATCCGACAAGTCGACACCCCATCCAAACTCCCGACTTGCGTCCCTTCCGGAAATATAAGTTGTTTAAAAGTGTCCTAAATCATCAGAAAAGATAAACAATAAACAGTTCAAATAATAATTTTTGTCTGAATTAAGCGAGTCACCGATAAGAAACCGCTTATCTATATACATATTAAACTAAACTGTAAAAGTCACTTAAAACCTGCTTTGACAACCTGAATTTATTTTCATATCGTAGGTGCAAACCTTAATAGGCGGATCTACAAACGTTTCAATATTGGATTTGCATTTTCTATTCTCTACGAAATGCCAAAAAGACTTAACTGAATTAGCAACGTCATTAATCAAAAATACAAAATGATCAATCGTATATATAGATAAACAGAAATAATAAATCAGATGATATGCAAAGGCGCATGCAAGTCAGCAGAAATAATTCAAACATAATGCAGCCTGAAAGTTTAAGATAACAAAGGCAATGCACCCATGAAATGGAATCATTTATTACCTTATACCCGCTGCTTTCATGGACAGGCCATTCAGTATCGTTCCACCAAGGATATTTTTCATGATAAATATTTCCTGCACGAAATAGAAAGATTCTAAATAAACACACTACAGATTTAGCATGGATTGTTATAATAATTTAACAGATGCATGTACATCGGTAGTTTCGTTTCAAAAATTAATTTTTTTTTTCTTATCCTCTGTTTTTATTATTAAAAAACAATAGCAAACCTATAGAAACATACGCAAACAAATGCATATCTATTACAATTGTTAATGTCCTTTTGTTGCCATAGTGCATTTTAATGTAAATATGTCGGTTCTGCTTATGGTAGTTTCTCATTAGCAGGAGTATAGCCGATATATGTCATACAGAACGGATCAAAAATTAGAATAACAGCATAACGGTGATTTTTTATTATTATTTTAATTTGTTTTATGAGAAGAACATTTAAAAGATTATCCAAGTTGTTATTAAATATTATAGTAGTCATAGATACATATAAGTAAATAAGTAAAATTAATATGACAATAAAAAAATATATTAATGATTTTTTTTTTTTTCAGGTGAGTGAAATAAATACTATTGACTATTGAATATAAATCTTCCGTAAGTAAACAGAACAATATTTTTAAGATATATCTATCATAGTATTAAATGGATACCTAAAATAAAGAATATAACAGATACTATAAAATTGAACCATGAATAGTTTTAGCAAAATGGAATTGAAAACAATTTAACGGTTAGAATAATTGGCCATGGGACTGAGATGTAGAGAATACTATTTACATCCTTAAAATAAAATTGATCTGATGGAATCGAACATTGGCGAATAATTCATTAGCTATTATATTGGCTAGTGTACCGCTACAGGCGAAGACCCAAGAGCAGAGATTGGACACGGGTAGTATGCTGCTGCAGCGAGGGTGGCCGTGCCGTGTCCTTGTCGTGAAGGAATCCTCTTCAGGGTATCTCTTTGTCTTAGCCGGGTCCTCCGGGTCCTAGCCTCTGCTAATTGTGTCCTTCCCATTGTGTCATCTTCCACAAAGGAACAGTGTCAGTCGGCGAGCTGGTACTCCTAATATCCCATGAACTGGGTTTCAATCAATCAAAATATCATAAGCAATTTATTTAAACTATTTTCTCATAATTATCACATTGAAAAAGTTAATTCAAGACTTTTTTAAAAAATAAATTATAACAAAACAACTAATAATTAAACAAGAAGAAATTTGAAATTGTAAGATGAATCGCCGGAATAAAAATTGAAAGTAGAGTTATCCTGGAAGCTACCAACAACCTGTTATAGCCAAAGCGGAAAGATGAAAGCAGTAAGGCTAGATGAATCGGTAAGGATTAATGCTTAATACCAAAGTGGTAACTTAAAAAAAGATTTTAAAACGCGTTTGTGAGATATTAAATCAAACTACTCCACTAAACTGATAATATGATCAACTAAAATGATGCAACCTGTTTATCTATTTTCACGGTAACCGGGAAAAGTTATTTTTATACATGAAATTTTTATTCTAGGTAAGTATCAGTGAAAAACACCACTTAAGGCATGAAACAAGTTCATACGAAAATCAAAAGCTCTGTAGATAAATGTTCAAATAGAGCCGTATTTTACAGTTTATAATTTATTTAAACTATTTTCTCCTAATTATCACATTGAAAAAATTCATTCAGGAATTTTTTAAAAAATAAATTATAATGAAACAATTAATTATTAAAATAAATAAATCGTAACTGGACAACAGCTTTACTTTCCGAATTTAATGCTCTCGACCCCACTTCCTTGTATATACTATTCTATCATAATAAGTAAACTATTATATAAATAAAATTAAATCGAAATCATCAACAAATCATTATATTTTGTAATGAAATAAAATTAATCAGTAAATAATTTTAATAAGACATAAAAAGGATGAAAAAATGAATCTTTGAACCTTCTATAATACTTTAACACGTTACTCCATTTCCATTTTACATTTATACATCGATAAATGTGCTGATAAAATAGCGCTTACGACTTTCGTGGTGGTTTAAAGGATATATTTACTTTCCCACAACCATTACAGAATTACAAATATTACAATATATTCTGTATTGTTTAATTCTAATGGTAAATATTTAACTGAACGAAATAATATTTATTATTTTTTGATGAGATAGGATCGTGAGACAGAGCAGTTCGTGCAGGAATCACATTTTAATCGAGATTCCAGATTGGTTTTGTTTGATCGGACCGCATAGAATCGGGCCGATAAAAAACCGTTCCCTAAGGACTTACGAGGGCCCTCCCAGATGACCTTTAATAGATGGTGATACCGAAATATAACTTGGAGACCGTTAAGTCAGGTCGTCAAAAGGGTGCAGCTATACACATTTTGACGAGCAATGATTGACAGGGCTGGCGATCGAAGAAACGTATTAGACATGTCTGATATTTAAAAAAAAACTTTATAATGGGCACGGTAAGAGTATTCTAATATTCATATCTATGCCATTCAGCCAAGAAAACAAAATATATATTTTTTAAATAATTTTATTACAATATTATTGATAGCTGGAAGTTTAGAATGAAGAACAAGTATAATTAAGAGTGAATATCACGGATTAGGATTACTTTGTTTTTTAATTTTTTTCTTTTAATTTTATAATAGTTAAGTATAAAGTTGATATTTCATCTGATACAGTTGAGAGTTCATAGTAAAACCAGATATTAATATCATAATTTTAAAATATTATTATAGTAAAGAAAACAGTTATCATTAAAAATCATGATAGCGATTATTTTTTCATAATCTTATAATAGTATAGTATATAGTTGGAAGTTTATAGTAAACACCACGGATTAATCTAAAAAAATTACAACTTTATTATGGTAAAGGAAATAGCAAATAGTTACAACAAAGATCATAAATAAATATTATTTTTATAATCTTATTATAAGTTTATAATAAACATCAAGAATTAATATAAAACTTCTACAACATTATCGTAGTATAAAAATAGTTGATAGTTCATAGTAGAGACCACGTATAGTCTATAACACCAATGGCCCGCCAAGGCAGACAAAAAAATCAGGTTTAAATGGAGATTTTCTACCCCCGTGCGCGACCAAAGATTCGTCTCGTATTTTCCACAAGGTCGAATAGTAGAGGTTGAAGATCAACAAGACAAATGTAGCTAATTTTAACTTTGTAAACATAGGAGAGAATAAGAAAAAAAAAATTCAGACCACTACATGAAGATTACTCATGTACTTTGTTTATATGTTGTAACTTACAAACACGATTTTGAACCCTTCGAAATCAATTTTTTATCTTCTACCATCAAATACGTCATTAGAAAATCTATCATAAATCGTTGTTATCTATATTTGAAGAAAGAGTTCTACATAAAATTTACCATGGTTTTCACCTGTGATCTTCATTTATGAGGTTTAGTTTTATGGTTGATATGAGTGATACTTTATACAGGAGTTCCGCGTACTGTATATCAGGTTCCGTTCCTTGGGAAGTGACTTAGATTGAATGCAAAGTCCTGCTTGACTTGTTTATATACACATAAATCCATATTTTATAGCCTTTAGTTATATATAAACTGTTCCATATAATAAGCACTAAATTTTTATACCTTTATTTTTTAGTTTAATTGGTTTACGGCTTGATTCCTTAAAAATAATTTTTTTTTCTTGCAATGTAACTCAGAATACGAGCTGATGTAAAACAGTTTCCGATATAAATTGGCTAATTCCGTAACGACTTAAAATGTGATGACGATAAACGGGGACTGCCTGTGCCTTCATTGTTTCAGTTCAATAAATGTCACGATATCACTAAAAAAATTCAATGTTTATTTATAGTTTAATAATTTTGTATATTTTTTTTTCCACCACGATCATTCAGTTCTTCGTAAAGGAGAATAATAAAATGAAATATATGTAGAATATGATTAGAATCCATTTAGAAAAAAATTAATAGAATTGATTTCTTTACAACGGGGTTTAAAATAAGGGACCATTACATAAATAGGCAGTTTTATTCTAACAAAATACCTTTCGATAATGAGGACGTCAACGCGGTTTACTTTCCATGCAGGCAGTTGGAATGTCCCCGAGACCGTTGGGGGTCGGGGGTCAAGCCGCCCGTCCAAGGAGAGGAATCTGATCACCGACCAACAAGATGTTGATGAACCCTTTGGGCTAATTCATAATGGTCCGATAAGAAAGTTGAAGGACAAAACGAGAAATAACGGTAAATAAGAAGTAGGGAAGTAGACTGTCACGGCATATCAAGACTGGGGCTCCCTGACAACTATATACAGGGAAATCTACCAAGTTCTTTCCGCAATTATTGACCCAGTATCTACGGATGGTTTCCTTCTCAATTGCCTAAGTGTGTACACTGCAGTGAAGCCTTACAATCACCAAACCACTTAGCCACAACCATATTACACTTCTAGCAGCAGTAAAATTACTGGAGAGATATAGAGAAACGAATTAAACATTCGGATTGCAATAGGAAAACTAATATTATTAATTCCATTAATAGTATAGATGTTTTCTCCAATCGCAACTCACGAAAGTATAAATCCATTTTTCAAAAAATTCCGTTTACATTATAAATAAACAAAAAAATAAAAGAGTAAAAAAAATTATTTGTCAAACAACATCATTTCGATTAAACCTATTTTTGAGGTACGCACTCACTCACTATATACCAAGCATAAATAGGATAAGACTGACTCCTTATATCGAAAGCTCAAAATGACAACAAATCTTCCTATTTCCAATTATTTTTTTTAAATTTATTTATAAAGTTAATGAAAAGAAAATCTCTTCCGAATCTTAACGATTTTTTAAATATAATATAAAGCAATCCACAGCGATAGTAATGTTACCTATGTATACTGACTGAGCTTCAATGTTAGAAATATTCCTAATATACTGTACTATCTATACTAGATTACATTAGCTGATATCATAGCAATAGTTAACACTAAAAAATATATATAAATAAAATAAAAACATGTCCAATTAGTAATATAGTGAGTACTGCTTTGTGTTGTCATCTGGTTTTGATTAATTTTCCCATGGAAGTGCCATACTCTTAATTTCTCTTGATTTGTTTTCTGTAGCGTTGGTTGACTATCATACTTCGAATTTTTAATCATTAGAACGTTCATGCCATTTATTTAATATTTTTACTGTCATCAGAGGATAAAGTCGGTGTGCGGGATCAATGATGCAGCTTTTGCCGCTTGGTAAGATTTACAGTTGCCCGAAAAAAAATATAAACAAATCATTGGCGTTGATGATCAGACGGTTTTGCGATATTAAAAACAAACAATATATTTTTTAAGTAATATGAACTAATGTAAGCCGTTGAATACAAAAGTGGTGTAAGTCATTCTATCATCAAAATGAATTTTCATAAAAGAATAATTATTTAATTACCTACTGAGTGTATTAAGTTCAAATTCTTTATAATATTTGGTTATCCTTGTGAATGAATAGTTCTAACAGGAAAAGCTGTCATATCATTAAACAAAAAAGAAAACTTTATGAAACAACCCCTAAAGTATTGAATATCTCAAAACTCCAGGTTTGAATAACTCCATTTTTCCATCCAAGGCCCCATTTCTATTGCTGGTTTCCCTTAAGCGTGACAAACTGTAATACTGCTAATTGTATTAATGAGATTTTTAAAAAAATAATTTTAAAAAAAAGTGCACTGTCTAATTCAGGAATGGAACTGTAAACATTCTTTAAGTAATTAAAAAAAATACATGATTGTTATTTTTTTAACCCATATTTTGCGATATTTTTTCATTTCAAATTTACATATTTTGTTTTTTGGCTGAGAATGTACAACAATAAAATTTCTCAGAAATAATCTTTGTTCAATGATTACATTTAAAATACATTGACACACATTTATCTTGTTCTAAACATAGCCACTAAGTCTGAGACTGGAAATGATGAGATAACAAGTGTTAAAAAATAGGCAAATTTTAAAATTAAAGACAATATTCTTAACGATACAAAAATCTGTCCAATAAAATTGTTTAGCGCTTATTTTACGGGATATAGGTAAGTGATCACGAAGGAAACAACCTATTTTTTTAATACAATATCCTAATAATACAAAGTGGAAAATATAGCTCATACTTCTTTTGTTTTCCACCTTTCTTTTAAGAAATTCACTCTGGTCTTCGCTTCAAAAACAAAGAAAAAGGAAATTACATCGCAATTTCATAGCTCATCTCCCGACCAAACTATAGCACCGACCCATATTTGGAGTAAAACGTCCTAAACAAGACGTTGACGGGCGGTAAACAAGGCTACTAAAAGGCCAACAGAAGAAGAGCCTCTAAGAAAATAGGACAATCTATTGAGGAAGAGTGGGTCATGTGCCTCCGCACAACCTCCCACTGGTCACAGCTTGGCCCGCTCTACTCAAGCCTTTATTAACAATCTCCGGACCACCATGTTATAAAACTAACATTATAATAAATAGTATTTGTTTACATAATATAATATAATACATAATCTTATACAGTTTCTATAAAAGGAGATCCCTGTATAGGGGAAAATCCTCTTAACGGATAACCTTACAAAGATCCCGGTGGACTAAGCACATACCTCTATTTAAACCCTCTATTACAAAACCTCTTCATTCAAGACGCGGACACCAATTTTATTTATAATTTATAATTATATTTAAAATAAAGATCCCTTTCCCCTGAATGCACCAGGCTCATATCTTAAAAATACACAACAGACCGATACCATGTTGTTCCATTCCATATAATCCAATAAACAAGGCTAAAAATAGCACTAATATAATATGAAACATTCTTTTTAAAAAAGTGTGTAACTATATCATCACCTAAATGAATAAATTGCATAAATGAATAGATAAATAATGATCAAATACAGACCCCAAAAAAACCCTTAAGGAAAAAAAAGCAAACTCGAGAGATGACTCACGGAACACCCAATGCCACACATGAGTCACTGATTCCTATGCCAAGTTTAAGGTCACGCGGTCATCGAATGATTTACACAACTTGGATGTAAATGTCTGACAACATGTACCGTCTTTGTTATTCATTATAATTTAATCATTTTAATTATTTGAGTAGCTATAGATCAAAATGTTAGTTCATTTCAGAAAATATTCATAGCTATCCAAACAAATGAACAAATTAATTTTCAATTATGAACAACAAAATCTTAAGCTCTAGGAATCAGTAAAAAAAAAGTTATATAATAAAATCAATTATATTTTGATTTCTAATAAAAAATAATTCAATATTACAGTCCAAAATGAATTTAGTCATAAAAATGGGCAAAATGTATTTTGGTCAGAAGCTTTTCATATTTGAGTATATCGTGAATATTAGATTTTTTTTTTCAATATTAACTTCCAAGTATATTATAAAGAAAAACTATAGCGGTTTAATAGTTAATTTATATTATCGTTGAGAAGGCAAAAATGCTATTTAAAGGCTACAAATTATTTTAAAAAATTGAGAATTACTACCGAACTGTTTGCTTATATACTAATTTACACACTATACCAATACGTCTTTTAAAGAAAGTGGTATTGACAAAAAAAAGAATATTCAATAGACAACCAATTATAAATGTTTAATAAAAAAAATAGAAATATATAATAAAAAAAAATAGATTTACATCACACCCCTTAAGGTTTAACCTTACAATATAGATGTTTTAGACTGTAAGTTGTATAGCCATTAATAACAACTCTTAAAAATCAATCTTAGGGTAGAAAAGAGTCATTGTACAAGAGTTTTGATTTTGTTCTGCAACAAACTTCGTCAGGTTCTGAAATATTCTGCGTAGTAAACACGTTCTTTAAAAAGGATTTGTACTTAAATTATGAAAAAATGTTGTTTTCTTATAATATAAGATCGAGGGTAAATTTTTTTTTTTTGGTCAATATAATACATCTGATCGAAATGTAGCCCACAGCAAGAATATTATTCTTCTACTGGCATTACAGTGCTTAGGGGTCTTCCTTAACAAGCACGATCTCCTCACGAAGATACTTTTCAAGCGTTCTTCAATGGCCTAGATCCACTTCGTTCCAGGTCTTCCTCCATCAGAATTAGAAATATCTATCTCTCTGATAGAGACATCACCGTTTGTGCAATTTTTTCATTTGTTGTAGATGAGGAGAGAAAAAATTCGAAATTATACTTCAAGTCAGCATTCGTTGAACCATTAGGCAGAACATGTTAAGATACCTTTCAATATATAAATTATATTTTTAAAAATAATATACTAATATTGGTCAACGCGTGAAGAAGTTCACTGAAAATCGGAAAACAAACAGTAAAAAAATAAGTTAAAGATGATAAAATTTCAAAGCAGAACCTTGATTCGAAAAATCCCTTACCACAGGAAAATAGCTTCGAACGATTCATGAAATTTGATGCATTTAGGCCAAGTGCACCGTTATTGATATGTACCAGTTATTGACAAGTCTACTTTTGTTTTTTAATATTAAGAATTTGGAGCAAACAACATTTCTAAATTTGCACCAGAGGGTTTAGCTTACAACTGGTGCCAATTTCGAAACGAAAATCGGCACCATACTCTTAATATTTAAAAACAAAGATTAACCTATCAATAAGAGGTACGCTAATCCAATTATTTCAAGCTAGTTTAAAGAACCAAAAAAGATTTTTTAACTCACTGGTTGGACCACTTTTTTATTTTCAAATAATAAATGCATCAAACCTCAGTTTCACACAAACCTTTACTAAATTGGTTAAATATTATGCAGCTAAAAACGTGTAGTTGGGAGGATTTGAATTTAACTTAACAATGAACGTAGAAATTCCAAAGAAAACGCAAGATATTTTGAAGAAAACAATTTTAAATGTAATCCAGCATAAGAAAGGTTTTTTAGATATCAAATCTGTTTATTTGGAGCATCTTACAATACTTGCGTAATTACCAAAATATTTTCTAGGATTTTTTTTATTAATTGTAAAAATTACAGGATATATATATCGTAGGCTTACTTTCCAAACTTAGATTTGAGGAGTTATGATAGTAAACAGTCGATATTTTTAAAAAGATTTACTTTTCACCTGTTCATGTTTCAACACCAATATTGCTATATTTTAAATTATTGAAAGTTTTCTAAACCCAACGTTCGTTCAATAAACGTGCTTCTACGGTCATGAAGTTGCATTGATCCAGTCGAAATGTACAAATTTTCTAGGTCCAACACTATCAACCATTCGACACTAAAGCTACTGATAAACAGCCACAATAGGAATCATATAGCTCATTCACACCATATTTACAAATATATAAATTAAAATATTAAATAATAAGAAATGGAAGGAAAAATAATAATAATGAAAATAAAATAAATAAGTTTAAAAATAATAATACTAATTTTAAAATAAATAAATTAATAAAAAAGAAATAGAAGTAAAATATAAGATAAAATAAATAAATGAAAAACTAATAATAAGAATTTAAAAATAAATAAATAAAAACACATTTACAAGATTTATTTTTACAGTTATAAATATCAATAAATAGATATAAAAAAGATAATTACATAAAAATAATTTTTACAAGTACTTAAATAATTGTCAAGATAGTTATTTTATTATTGACTGGTCCTCAGTAACATAAAAAATATAAATAAATAAATTTTAGTCTGAATTTTATCTCAAATGTCAGTTGATAATCTGTGCCGTTTCGAAACAACTGACTAAGACTAAATAACATGGCGACCACCACGAAGGAATTCCATCGACACCTTCTTTAGAAGGAGGGCACTGCAGTGGCGTATCCTCGGAAGATATACAGCCGTCACACATTTGCATCGAGAAGCCGATGGGTGCGCCGCCCGTTGCGTCACCTTCGCTGGTTCATTGTCCTTTACCGGTCTTCACCTTCACTCCGGTAATGAATATCCTTCAGTCAGGTGTCGATTCATTCATCTCATCGCAATGTTCTTTTTATTTATTTATTTTCTTTTCACTACTCTATGTCAAAGGCCTCGATATGACAACATAGGTGACTAAGTGTTCTATTTAATTAGTAATTAGATATATAATCAATATAAAAATTATTACATATGAAAATAAGAAATTAATAATAATGAAATGTATATCTTAAATAAAAAAACTACTTTAAATCGTGGCGAATAAGCCAGCGTACTAAATGCTAGCATGAAGTAGGTCGAGTAGCCATTTCCTTTTTAGGCATCAACGAAAATTACCAGGACTTTTTATTAGAGGAGGAAGGTTACGAGCTAACGGTTTTTAGTTGAGAATGGAGTTTATTAAGGGAAAGTAGGTGTCCAGCCTGACCGTGTAAGCTATGCCCACGTCTGTAGCATATGTCCAGTTCCAGCGTAGTTGATTAGATAGTCATGGAATTTATGGAAAATCCAGGCATGCCAAGGGGTGAATTGAAATTGAGGGAGATATGGCGCCGAATTTGTATACATATAAGTTGGTTTTGAAATTAATTAAATAAAACCTGCTGGTATCAACTTCCATGATCTATATTTATATAAGAACATAAATAAAATAAAACATAAATAAAATAAATATCTATAAAAATAAAAAATTAATGTATATTAGATATGCATAAAATTTTGACCTCGTTGAGATAGTTTACCTCATTGCCCCCAAGCTGTTGACATATTTCAAGTATACCAAGTTCATTTAATCTTCTGACGTATAAAACACAAACATCAAAAATATGTCAATTCATCAGAATTTTCCTGGGAGGATTTTCCTTTGAAGTAAAGTAGAGTGTGTAAGCCTTGCGTGCACTATTCTCTGCCGCGATAGTACTTCTATACGATTGCTGTGGCTAGGGCTGCTCCATTGTCTTTCATTATCGTCTTAAATTTATTTAGTCGAATTGTTTACTTAAAAAGATCTCCAAGTGGATTCGACTTAATCAACTCTATAAAATTTTATTAATATTTTCAATAAATAGGAATGGCAATTGAACCGACATATCCAATGATGAACAATCTATTTCGGGAAATTGTGTTTTATGAACTAGTTATATTGACAATTTTTTCAAGTATTTTCATTTCGCAACATAAATCCAAGACACAGAACGCTTCATGTCACTATTTGATATAGATATTATTAGAAATTTCTGAGAAAAAATACTGATATATCCTATAGTACACAAAAAAATCGTCCTTATCGCGCAACTGGGTTCAATTCAAGGAGGTTGAGGGACATTTTTATGCAAGAGAAATCATAAATTAACCAGGTGCTTCTTTACTCAATTGAAAGGGCCAAACCATTATTTAGGTTTAGGTTATTGATACCTGTATATTCAATTTTTTTTTTTAATCAATTTTAATTTAGTTGATGAGATATTGCGGATGCTTCAACAATCACCCATTCTTATTCTTTATTATCTTTATTTTTGTATATGTGATAATTGTTCATAATGATATTATAAAGCTTTTAAATATTAACTAATGATTGGAGCTATAAATTTCAGATACAAAAGGAATTCTTATTTTTTGCTAAAAAGTAGAACGTGTAAGCCCAAAGTATAGTGGTGTATATTTTTTTAATGCCCACAAATAATATCCTGGACATCAATTCTGAAAAAAAAAAAGTGACCAAATTTTTACTAATAATTTTTTAAGTACACACAAAGAAGTAAATTAGAAGGGAAAAATACCAATAAATACGATGTAATAATACCAGAATACTGATAGGCGCCGGATAATGTGTAGGGGTGAATGTATGATGCTTTGTGTAGCGTAATTAATTAATGAATATATTTTTAAAAAATCCATATGAGAACAATGTTGACTGGGGAACAATGGCTGGGAGAGACTCAGGTTATTCCTTATTGTATTAAGTTAATGAAGGACCTTGTAATATTTTGTGAAAGCATTGTTGAATATCGCCCCGCGGATACTGGCGAGTTCAACGATTCCGACTTCATAGGGTGCGATTATAGACACATCGAGTTCGCAATATTCCTAAAGTAATAAATATGTATAAAATCATAGAGATACGAGATCTTGTATAAAACAAAGAATTAGAAAAAAAAAAAAGTAGGATACAACTCTTCACTCTGAGAGTTTAGTATTCAATATTAATCTTATGCAGAAAAAAACTTTTAAACAAAAAAAAGATCATACTAGGTCTTAAACTATTAAACATTTGGAATAAGAGGTACGTTCGATTTGCATAAAAAAAAAATAATGTATGGATACTCAACGCTCATCAAGAAAGTAAGAAACTTGAGACCTCTCATATGGTGGGAGAACAGAGAAGTTTTTGTAATTTATAATTTTTCCAGTAAATTTAAGAAAATTGACCGAAAATACATTATAATTAACCACTATTTAGAGGTCAAAAATATTAAATTTATTTTTAAATGTGAAGCGTATTATAAACACCAATAAAACTGGTCACTTTTGTAAAATGCTGAATACAGTACACTATCAAAGTAAATTATATAAAAAAAAAAAAAAACACAGATGAACAAATTAAAACAAGAATTCTAATGATAACGGGGGAGATGAACCTGATATCAGTGCCATAAGAAACAAGACTGCATTTCCAAGTTTAAGGCAAAGCGAACTAGAATTGAATAACCACTTCAAGGTCATCCTACGAATTAAAACTCTATTTATATTTTTAATATTTAAATTACTTCTGCTGCAAAACAGAAGATCAAGGGTTTGCATAAAATAAATGAACTAAAAATGAGAAAGCCATCATTTAAAGTCACTTTACATTTGAGATATTTCTATCCATTAGCGGTCATAAAATTCATGTTTATGAATGCATGTTTCGGTGTTCATGAGTATTGTTTCTGTAAATTATTTAGTTATTGTTATTTAAATCATATTGTAAATACAAAGTTCTACATATTGAATTTGCAATCCTTCCTTTTCTACGTTCCTGGCTCCTATCAATAACTGGTAAATAAATACAAAAATATTGTTCTTGGGACATTCTAACAAACTAATCTTCGATAAACAAGCGAAAAAATGTAAAGTTGTAAGAAATTTTAAGATATCACTAACGGTCGACAACCGAAAGTGAATGCCCAGCCATGATCACCGCCGACGATATGCGGATATGTAATAGCCATCGACATATTCACAAGTGAGTGGAAAATTGGCCGGATAATCCGATGTGTCCTATGGCGAGGGGGAAATGATGTGCGATCAAGCACCTAGTGATAGCCTGTCAACGGTATAGAATGCTCGTCTGTGGGGACAGCTCTAATAGCAACTTGGAAGGATAAAAACAAAAAAGGATGGGTTAGCACCCGTCGCTCCGCTGTAAAAAGTGAACTGTGTCAGAACCGGAAGTTCCAGCCGCGTCCTCCCCGTCCGGCAAGGACGATTCCAAGTATCAATTGAATGGTTTCCCCAAGGTCATCGACTTCCAGAGTGAATGCACCCTTCGCTGCTCCTCGACAACTATTAAATATCCAGAGTGCTAACGGCAATGCTACTCGAACAATTCTGTAATGGGGAAAGCACGATAAGGGTTTAAAGAAGAAAAGGTGTGTTGAAGTGAATATAGTAATCACGAGAATCATAAATTAAGAAAAATAAGAGTTGTTCAGGTGAGAATATAACGTAAGCAGCGATTCCTTACTATGGCTCTCCTAGTTATCTGTATATAGCCATCAGATATGGAAGTAGCCACTCCCAGAATATCGATCACTCTCTCCAAAATAGTCTTAAAAAGAAAATTCAGGATCAAGTTATGAATTTAAATTTGGTAGTAATAAAGGAAGCCGCATTGCCTTTTTAAATTTTAACGTTGGTATTCTTATTTTTTTAAAGCACTATGCACACTTTATATATATAAAATGTGTATGTGCGGTAGACAAACATTGTATGTTCCCTTATCTAGACAGCATTGTATCTTGTAAAATGGTAAGTTTGGGACAAAATTTTGCTTGTGTAAATTGTATTTTGTATGATGCCGGACCAAGAAACACCACTGACTAATATGGTGAAATGACATTATTTTTTTAACACTGAAATGATCCAAATTCAAACAAAAGTCCCTAAATCAAATAAGTTCGATTTTTTCCATGATCAATAATTTTTAATTACAGCAAAAATAAAGCTAAACGTGCTCAAGCAATGGACATAAAATATTTATTACAGGCATTATGCATATTTTATTCCTTTGTATGTACATTTAAAGGAAATCTTCCACCTCATGTTGCTCCTGCAAACATCTTAAGTAAAAAAAAGAACAGAAATTGGTCTATTTTTCTTTTCCTCTTCTCACGTACTGTACGAATTGAAGGGTGAATTCGAGGGTTCTTCTCTGAGCCCCAAATGTAATTTGTAAAAAATGTTCCGTTGTCTTCGTCGCCAATTTCTAAAGACCTCTTGTTTCCTAAAATTGCCGAACCATTTTCGATGAAATTTAAGGATAAGTAGAGGAGTGTGAGTTTTTTTCCGATACAGTTGTCTACCGTTAACTCATCCTCTAATTATAATTACTTTACGAGGACCGTGCTATAAATCCGTTCCCTAAACTATACAATTTTTTTCAAGTTATAGCGCAAACCATATTAGAAATAATCTTAATCAAACATAATAAAAAAACTAAATTTGAGGATCTTAAAAAATAAGTTATACATTTGGGGGATTACTAAGCCATTGGAAAATAAAACAAATTTGTACAGTTGGAATAGAATATGATTTTAATACAACTTTCTAAAGGTAAGAACCTTGCTACTATGAGGCTACGTCTAATTTTAATACCGAAACTGAATTCTGAAGTAAAATAAATTTTGGGGCAGCAAATAATACCAAAGGGAGTTGATTTAAGGACATCCAACAAAATAAAACGCAATCTTCTTTTCGTATATCAGGACATTCGTCTCTTTTGGAATCGAGGAAGAATCGCCAATAGGAAAGAAGACAAAAAGAAAAATGGAAAGGGTAGCCTACCCCCCACCCGCCCCCTAACGGACCGGGGGGAACTAGGACATGGGAGTGGGGAGCCCGAGCAGTCCAAGGCGGATCACGTCTCAGTGCAGTTCCTTAAGTGAGTGAGTGCTAGGAAGGACCGGCAAGCCTGGTAAGCGAGATCTCATATCTTCTACTGTCACTACCATCCTTCGTATACACTTTAACTTTCAAGCAGTAATGCTATTAATGCCATAAAATTTAACATTTCGCAACGTTTATTTTAAGGTTGAATATACTTGTACAGACATTTTTTAAAAATTACTAAAAACAACAGTTAATTTTACAATTTAATACAAACAAATATATAACAATGGTTTAATTTTTATTAACATAAATTATCCTCGTAGGTAAAAAAAAATAATGTAACTTTAAGTCATCTGTTTTAAGTTTTTATTTCAACAGGGGAACCACAAATATTTCTAAATTTCTCATGGAATGAGAGTAAAAAAGAGAAAAAATCTTAACGAATCGGAAGTAGGTGGCCCTTCTAGTCATAACGGGTTTCAGTACGTTTTTCTTTAGTCACAGATGGAATCGTGTTCATTTATAGACAATATAAAAGGAACTGAACAAAATAATCTAGAGTTCGATTCATTAAAGGGAAAAAGTTTTATTTCTATTTTCATTTACTATTTTAAAAAAATAATAATAACGTAAGGAAATTAGGAAGAAGAGGGTAAAATAAAAGGGTTCTACCGACTTGAATGTCCCGGTTATAGAGACTTTAATGTCTACTCAGAAGTCAGTCGCTTAGTTTCGACCTTTCAAGCAACAGTCGGTTATGAAACTAAGTGAATAATTCAGTAAAACAATTAATTCACTTTTAAACTAAGCAATTATAAAGAATAGTTTTAAGACGGTAAGCCATGGCTGAGACTTTAATGCTTTGCCCTCAGAGCAAATTTCTTTCTGAACTGGTTTAAAGAAAAACATATCATTTCTTGTATTTATCCGACTATAAATCATATTTTTAATCATATAAAAAAAATAATATACTTTCTGAAAATTATTTAAGAATATATTTCTTTGACAAATAATTGAAGTTAGTAAAATTGTTTTATTTCATTTTATTCTTATAATATTTTTAACACTGTATTTGATATACATTTTATAGAGTATAGAAGTTGCATTATATTACTGAATAACAAAACCCTATAAACTGTCAAATTCTATTGTATCTGTATACTTATACTATATACAGGACTTTAAGTTTAAAAATATTTTTATTTAATTATTTGAAAAATTAGATAGATAATAATTAAAGTAAGGATGGTCATAATTCCCAATAAGAAAAAACATTCGATTCCAGAGTCTGGAATCGGATTTCATTTCTTCTGAATACTGTGTGCTATAACATTTGCTGGAATATAGTTGAGACAATTTAATTTTATTCTAAAGTTTTAAGATTAGACACAAAAGAAAAATTTAATGATTATTGCACTAAATGAGACGAGTAGAAAGATATCTGAGAGAGGCCAGAGCAAGAAACCAGGAAGGAAAAAAATCCACCCTCCTCCAATAAGCATAACAGAAGTCCAGATATGAAACAGTTTATCTTAATTACGGCGGTAAAAAAAGTCGGATAATATTATAGGAGAGGGGAAAAAAATAGAAAAAGAAACAGCGGCTAGGGCAGGTTCAACGTTCGTCTTGAGTCCAGAGGAGACGAAGCGTTCCTGATTTTTTTCCCAGGAGGGCTGTGGAGAGGATCGCAGCGGTTTTTGCAGTCACTGGTGGACACAAAGCACTCCAGCGCAGCAGTTGCAGTCGCCCAAGGACAGTGTCGCTCGTAAATCCTAGTCCCATGGGGTCGTCCTCAAGGGTTCAGCTTAGGGAGACACTACGAGCATATGCAAAGCGAATGGTAAGATTGTATCGCATCTCCAAGTTAATATGTTTTAATACGGTTCCATATTACCGAGCAATATGTTATAGGAAATAACAGGAGAAAAAAGATGGAGAGGACAAATTAATATCTTTGTCATTCCAGTCATAAAATGTGATAGGTGGAAAAAACCTGAACTGTAAACTTGCATTTCTATACAGAAATCATAATAACATTTCAGTAAAATATACAACACGGAATATATTTAATAAATATCAATTTTGGGAACATGAGTGGAAATAATAAGAAATTGTTCATCAAAAAATTAATAACAATGATTCGTTAAAATCTGAAGAACTTATAAAATACAATCTTCAATAAAAATTTCAGGACGTTAAAGGTACAAGATATTTTCTAGAATATTATTTCTACCTAAGTTCGAGTTTTTATAAATTAGAGGAGTGTATTTTGCAATAATCATATTAGAGTTAGGTTTCTTCAAGAAGAGTCGTCGGAAAATGCGAGAAATTTCAGATATTACTGAAGAATAGTGCGATTAATAGCAAGTAAAATAATGGCAATCAATTTACGAAATAGGAAACACCATGAAATGAAAACCGTTAATAGCTAATCTCACACAGAAATCGTAAATATTTTATAGTAAAACATAGTATGAAATATATTTAATCAATTTCAGTTTAGGGAATAACATTAATAAAACAAGAGTAAAAAGAATAACTATTTATTAAAGTATTATTAACAAGTTAAAAGATTTTTCTAATCCTAGATAATTCGGGAAAATCTGAATAATTTGATAAAATGTGAATAATGAAGTAAGAAATTTGAAAAAAAAAAATTATTCCTATACCGTTTGGAGATTTTGTAAAGCCTGCGAGCGTATTTTGAGAACTAATAAATTAAATATTAATTAATAAGGATATTTTGCTAACATTATTTTGAAAAACAAACATTCCTTGAGAAACACCAACCTTATTTTTTTAATAATAAATCGTTAGAGCAGAAGATCAATTACAAATAGCTAAAAAGTAGAAGAAAATCAATGGCTAGTATAATAGTCACAATTAAATTACAAAATAAGAAACAATATAAATTATTATAACCATAATAATAACATGACTGGGAGAGATTTCCTTCGGTAACATCCATCGTGATAATATTTTCATAGGGAACCGGTCGGCTCAGTAACGGTGTATTATGAACATAAATTCGGATTGAATAATTTACTGGACCCCATGCCAAGGGCGTATTAGTTTTAGGCGAACACAACTCACACCGTACTCGAAGCAAGTGCCGTTATAATACCGTCCGTTCTCATTCCGGGCTTATTCAAAAATGATCTTAACAACTCTATAATATATTACTAGATAAAAAAAATAAATATAAATATAATATCTATAAAATCGAGCGTTAACCGACGATTATTTCCAGTCTGAAGAGCCATTAAATTGGAAAATTAATAATGAGAAAAATGATTTATTATGCGGCGAAGCTGAAAACGACATAGAAACAATGTCACAGCTAACTGGAAATAAATCTATTAAAGCAAGTCGGCAGTATCGATGCCGTCTTCTCGCCCGAGAGGTTTCCCAAGGGAACATACTCAGACCATTCACGTAGCCGATAGATTCTCACGTGGAGCAGACGGTATGGCGGCGGAATGAGGGATGAAGAATTGATTCTGAGGGAGAAAAACTTTTCAGTAAAAGCACAATTGTTTAAAATAAATAAACTTTTCATAACTATATATAATAAACATTACATTCCTTCCAAAAAAAAGGTCTTTGACTCCATTTTAATTGTTGAAAAACATAACAAAGCTATGTAGTTACTAAAAAGAATTCTTTAACTCAAAAAATAACATAATGAATATTAAGTCTGCGTGAACAAAATTAATTTACTAACTGTGTCTGACCATTACTTATAACTTAATACAACTCAACGACTTGGGACAAGAATATATAAGCCACATGATGTAAATATCTCAGTAGAGGAGTTTTGAAAAATTCAAAAAACATTATCTAATGTTTTATATAGTTTACACTTTATAAAATTAAAGATTAATAGATAGGAACTATAGAGTTCTATAGAAAAACTAACACAATAAATATCGTTATAGAGAAACAAAGCATTTTGAAGTTGTCTTCACTATTGTTACTCATCACATTCTTGCACCAAACCATTCAATCAATGAAAATTTCTAGAAACAGTTAAAGTGTGTAGCGAAAATAAGAAACCTCTGAAACGCTAATTTTCGCAATTAGTAACGAATAAGTAATAATTAATCAGACAAAAAAATTTAGATCCGAAAAAAAATTTGAACCAAATTATGGAGTGAACAAAAAAATTCAAAGCTATATTATCAGTGAAAAGAAAGAATATGATCCACAATCATTTTATGTTTGGGCGTCTACAACAAAAACAATTTACAATTCCCGAGAAAAATGAATTATCAAAAAATGGACATAATATATATATATATATCAAATTTTATCACTGAAATTGAAAAAGATGAGGATAACAGACCTTCAGACTAAGAATTAGATTTACATATTGCTCGTGACTCGTTTTTAAAATTCAAAGTGGCTGTTAATAATTCCTTTGAAAATAGAAGTTAAATTATTTTAGTATAAAATTAGTCAAATGTTTGTAAAATAATATTATTCTGGCTCCCGAAACTTGTTGCTTGAAATCATAAGGAATTTATGCACACATAGGGACTCAAATAATTGCGATGTTAAATTAAAAATCCCACAGTATGAAGCACTACACTTGAAATCCCGATACAATGTTGTGGATGCACACTAGAAAATAACATAAATTTCACCTGAGCTCGTATTAAAAAAAAAATTGAAGGAAAAAACATAACCTGTTAAGGTAACAATTAAAGGAAGGAACGGACAGAGAACATATAAGGCAGGACGCTGTTTAATTAGATACTATCACATTTAGAAGCGACCGTTACTTCTTCCAGGCAGTCTCGTTCCGAGATGTCTGGCCTAATTTGGAAAGGGTCAAGTCCATCTTACCCTCTGCAGAAGTTATGTCATACCGAAGCGGTCGGTAGTCGGAGTCCATGATTAAAACCAGATAGTGATCATCATTACGAATTCCTCTCACATGTCTACGCTTACCTGGAGATAGTTGGGGCATAGTTTGGTGGTCAAACCTAATCTCCAACGTTTCGTTAAGAGCAGGAACCCAATCTCAGACGTTTCGTTTTTGTTTTTTTCGATTTCGCAACCCCGACACGAAATCATAAGAACAATAATTCCCTACATCATAGAGAGACGTGGAATAATGGAAACCTGGAATTTCTTCTCATATCGGCGATAGGAAATGAAGCCTTCTCCGTCAGTGAACGTGAAATCTCGTCCTTTTTTTTTCTTATTCTTTTTTTTGTTTTGTTGTGTTCCGCGAGAATCCAGCACGGACACATTTCTGTGGTTATCTTCCAGGTATCGAAAGGCTTGGGCTTGTGGTCTCATTCTGAAGCATGTGGCCAAGTCACGAGGAGCTGAACCACTTTCCTCGATATGTGAAAATAATTACATATTTTTGTGAATTATTAATAAAAAGGGGAATGAAGAAGAATAAGTATGTACTACAAATTAAATATAAAATTAGGAGTTTTCTATAAATATGTAATTTATTCACTTTTTATTTTTTTGAAAATTAAAATGCTACAACCAACACTTATCCAGTTTATTTCAAAACTTGAATTTTCCCCAACCAATCAACAATTTTAATTTTAATTTAACCTATCTATATCAGATGCTTCCATAATAGTGTTTTTATATTAATTTTCCAGAAGTTTTCAACTTCATTTCATTCATATATGAAATGATTCGTATTAACAATAACTTCCCAAAAGTATATACTGATTTTTAATTTTAAAAAAACCTCAACTATGTAAGTAACTCACGATAAGCCAAAAAACATTTCATCTACCTTACCTCAGGCATATTGCTCATTGTAATAACAATTTTTAAAATATATTTTTATTTAACAATCTTCATGATTGTTAACAACAATCATACATGAAACTTCTTAAATGCAATTAGGCTAATATAAATTATAAACTTTTTTTTTAATTTAGAACCTAAACATTATTAAAGCGCCGAAACAGAAGAATTCATCAAAATTAATTCCATTTATTTTTTTATTTAAAGTTTCTAAATCACGAGACCGTTTATTATCAGTCACTACATCTAGTGGATTCCGCAAAGAGATGAACTCTGGCGTTGAAAATAACACGTAAAAAAACCAAAAAAAAAAACCTATAGTAACAAAAAACCATGAATCGACAATGGGATAGAGATGACTCTATGATGCGGAGCCACAAAGACTTTCTCTTGATAAGTGTAACATATGCAAAGTAGACGAGATTGAAATGGGTCAGGGAGGCAAAGTGTCAATATTGGATCCAGGAAGATTGCCATGTGTGATACAAGTTCGAAGGTAACAGGCTATATTATAATGCTTTTCTATTATTAACGTTATTGATAAACTTGCCTCTACATAGGCTTAACATATAGAGGTTTACCGAATATTATTTCTTCCTACTTAGCATATCAACTGTTATCACTGAACTGACTTAACTGATCCCGTTACATAAATTAAAGTTTTAGAAGACTACCACCGTTGTCGAATACTCATCGCCGAGATCTCTGGGAAGTAGCGGACGACGCCGGCACTGAGCCAAATTGTTAACAGCCGGCTGAGACATGCCTTCTTGCCAATTTGTATTGTTGCGGTTCGGCCGTTTCTTATGTTCGTTGCTAATTTCCTCAACGGACAATGGAATCTCCTCGTGGCCTGACATTGGGATTGGAAAAGAGCGATGGGAAACGATGACCTAACCTATGTTTTCATTTCAGAAATACTATCTTTGATGAGGGTAGACAAATATTTTCAAAATAACGGACACATTTATTAACATGGTTTATTTTCAATTGATAATCAGAAAATTTGAGAATCGAAACTGTTAACTTGCAAGGTCATAAATCACATTTTCTACCGTCAAAAATAACGGAGAAGTTTTCAATCACAAATTAATAAATTGTCAAAAGCAAAGGTTTTTTTTTAATAAATAAAAATCCGACAGCTAAAACTTAAACAGTTTATTTCAAGATTTAAATTTTTTCTTAGTAAATAGGTATTACAAATCCATATTTTCAATAAAAAATTAACTTCTCTGTATGAAATGATTCGTATTAACAATAATTTTCCAAAAGTATCATTTTACAAAAATCCTCAAGTGTGTAACTTACGATAGGCCAAATAAAATGTCAACTACCTTGTCTCAGGCATATTGCTCATGTAAAAACAATTCTTAAAATATAATATATTTATTTTATTTGACACTTTTTGAAACTATAGACATTTAGAAGAGCAGAAATCATTATTTCAGTTTGCTGTAGAATTCAGGAAAATGGCCAATCTATTTAGAATAATACATCAAGTTACGAGGAAACATCGATTATAATAAATGATACTAGATGCAGTGTCTTTTTCACTAACATTCTTGGTTTTCATGAAAGAAAAAAAATATATAACGGATTCTGGAATTTCTAATAGTTTTAGTTTCTATTGATTGACTTGGGTGTAGATCAATAGAAACTACGAAACGAGTGCCAAGGGAAATTCTTAATGACTATAGGAAAAAAGGAGAAAACAATTCAGGAAACAGGATACGCATATAAGGGAGTAATAGGACATGGAAGGAAATAGTGCTCAGAGCTAACGTTGAACATTTCATAAAATGACTTCCTTTAGTGCCTGAATAAAATCAGTCTCTAAAGCCATAGTGGGAACAGAACGGGCAGTGGATATCCGCCAATACACTTGTTCTATGTTGTCCTAGAATCTGAATAGAACAGGTAGACAGAAAATAAGCTGTCACATTTTGTCGACAGTTCCTCCTCTTCATCATTAGATAGCGTAACAAAAGATATTATGTTCTTACGTAGATATAAATCAACAAGAGCCGTTTACTAGATGAACACGAGAGGACATCACCATCACGGGGTCTAAGCAGCCTCTGGTTACGGGAACAAAGAGATTGAGGCGATAAATTCTTACGTGGCTAAGCATTTCAAGTTATCTTTGTCATTGTCAGCAACTAAGGAGCAATTTATCAGACAGGTATAGACATTCATAATTAAAATTATTATGGTAAACAACAACTCATTTGTTTATGACCTTGCAACGGTAAACAAACTTTCCATTGTCCAATTAATATATACGCCATTCAGTATAAATGATTAGTACACATCTAAAAAAATCCAACATTAACAATTTTTATAAAAAAAAATTTAAAATTGATACGAAAAAATAGCGATGCAGAAATTGAAATGACTTACAATTATTTTTAAATGAGCTTATAAGAGTATTCCAATTTAAAGGCTCATTTTCTTTTTTTATTTCAATCAAAATTTAAAAACATCACTAATAGTAATTAAACAATTTTATGATGAGCTCAAGTTACCTTAATCAAAGAAGGAGATTTCTCATCAAACTCCACTTTTACTCTCCTTATATTCATGATTACTAGTTTTTGTTTGGATGAGAAAACGAGTGAGTGGAATATACTTACGTGAATTTCAGCTGATAATTTATGATATATAACTAATATAAAAAGATATACATTAGTTTGTTGCTATGTCGATATAGATTCTAGGACTTTCATATATGTAGGTAGAACATAGAATGTATCTTTTTTTGCTGAGGCATCTGGCCGTTTGAGTTAATGTAGGTGATATATTTCTGTCTAATTTTCCGTTAAATATATTTGAAACAAAAAACTATATTAGTTTTAGCCATTTTTTAAAAGTAACTATACTTCACTAATATAACTAGTTTAATAAAAATTCAATATGGGTTTGAATTTTTTTTTAGCATTCGATATAGCTCGTTTGCTGCATCACTCGAAACTCTCTATTTCTCATCGGATACACAGGGAGTTTTAAATAAAATAATATATGTTTATACAGTAGGTGATAAAAGCTCATGAGACTTTAATACTTAAGTATAAATACTTAATACTTTATAGATGAATAAAGTAATTAAAATTACACAGGATTGCAACTGTCATAGTATTAATTCTTTTTTTTACTTACAAATTTATGAAATAGCTATCTTGTAGCTGTCTTCTAAAATGAAATTTGTGATCAGCAGTATAAAGCAAATTTTTGAGAGCTGTCCCAGGGGTATTCAGGAGTTAAGTGGCAAAATCTCGTCCAAAACAAAAATTACAGTTTCTTGTATAGATTTTCGGTAAATTAAAAAAACATTTCTGCGTAGAGTTTATAATTTACAATTTATAAAGCTAATGTCACTACTTAAACTTTTTAATATTATTATTAATATGTAGATACGTTAGATATGATGGAACACAAAAGCTTTAGCAAATAAAAGCCATCACAGAACGAACGTGAAGCCATAATATACACGAAACTACCAAAAAACCTTAATTGTGTTTACTTCTGAAGTTTTAATAAATAAATTTGTTTTTATTAATAACTTTTTTTTTATATTTCATAGTTATTATTTATAATTGTTCAAGATTTATAGTGGTGTAAATAGTTGGGGGCGTCTTTTGCACGAGAGAATACCCTCCAATAATCAATTGTTAAACAAAAAAAATTATTTAGTGTTACATAAACCATGTAAGGCCCATCAGACCCATCTGATTTTGAATAAAAAAAATAATAAATAAGTAATAATACACATTACCCGACTAAGGATATGATGGTGAAAAATACATAACAATATTTAACAGAAACAAAGAAATACTGGAAGGAATCCGTTCCAGTTCTGTAAGAATAACGTTTTCTTTCGCTAACTCGTAGTAGTGTTAATGGCCCGAAGACCAGTCCTTAGCCCGCGCAATAACTGCAACAAGGAAGAGATGGAAGTGTTGGTTGTCTTTTTTAACTGTCTTTACAAAACTGTTCATCAGAGCGTTGAGGCTAACGGGTCGCTCTGTCCTCTAGCGGCTACCGGCTCGGTACCTCCCGCCTTCCAAATTTCTTTTTAACAACCTGCGAAATAGAGAATGCACCTGAAGAAGGAAACGTAAAAACGACCGAAGAGAAACGAAAAGAATAAGAGTCTATCTCCAGTTATTATCTTAGGGCATTGTTCGGTAGCAATAAAGTACGTTCAGTTTACCATCAAGTAAGGGTTACCAGAAATTACCAGAATCAATGTTTGAAGATTAAAATTTAAAAAAATACATTGGTTTAAATTGGGAGGTTCTCATTCCATAGTAATGACTGTAATTAAAATAAAATAAAATTTTATGATTAAATAAAATAATAATAATAACTTAGCGAACCCGAATGTCTCATGGCGATACCACCAATCGTTCTCTTCCTACTGTCCAATCTGTACAGTGATGTACCTCCAAACCCAAATCTAGTGAATCAGACCTAACGCAATCCTCCCATTAGCGTTTTGGTCGAGCGTTTACTCGCCAGTTCAGGTGTTTATTAATACTTCAGGGATCCGTTCGTAACTGAGTCCCAAGACCTTACAAGCCCATCTCATTCGCCGCAATGGTAAAACCTGAATTATATTTACTGAGTCCAGTCCTCTCAATGCAGCGTCGGGTAGCCTTCTGAATTCTCCGGTTAACTCCAAATATTTTACGTAATACTTTATTTTCAAAAACCTCCAGGCCCCGTTCTTCCATTAGTGTATGAAGCCACGTTTCGCAACCATAAAGTACAATGGGAAGGATAATAGTTTTGTAAATTTTAACTTTTATGTTTTTGGACAGAAGGTGCGAGCTAAGAAATTTCGAGATTTACAAAATAACAAGACTATAATAACTTATA
This sequence comes from Halyomorpha halys, assembly GCF_000696795.3. NCBI lineage: Eukaryota > Metazoa > Arthropoda > Insecta > Hemiptera > Pentatomidae > Halyomorpha > Halyomorpha halys. The sequence goes on from NW_027114029.1 coordinate 501,296, forward strand.
GAAATAGGACCACAAAAAAAAAATCATTTTTAAAATAGACTGAACTTTAATTGCAGACATCTACGGTCAAAATTACTTTTATCGAATGAAGAGGAATTTTAATATCTCATCAGCTTTATGGATTGTTGTTAAATAAAACAATATAAATACAGTTAAAAGTGAACAAAAATTTCAAATACAAGTCAAGGTATGAAATAAATTTGCGGATAATTTTGGTTAAATAAATGTCAGTATTTAGAGAAACATTAAATCAATTATTATTATTTTTACATTCAAATTTAAAATTAAATAAAATAACTTTTCCAAACTGAAAACATACCGCAATTAACAATTTCAATTACAGTATAGGAATCGTGACAAATTCCATCGTCCAACCGAGAGCAGAACCCCATGCAAACTTTCATAATCAGACAGCAAGAGTAAACTTAACCTTGCTCCTAAAGTTCACCGAATTCAATCTACACAATACAATTGGCTAACATAATAGCAAAGTGAATGTATTCAGGTTGTAATACAATTAGACGAAAGTGGGATAGAGCAACAATAAAATAAACATACCTACTGCCATAAAGTCAGTTAATGCACCTCATTCATTAACATTAGCAGGTGAGTAGGGTAATAAAAAGATAATTAGTTTAGGTTTAATGATACATTATTGATACGCGTAAGAATGTGTAACACTATTTATAGGTGTATCCGGGGCATATCTTGTTCAAATCTTTGAAAATGCAAAGATAAGAATTTCTTTTTAAAGAGAATTTTAATTATGCACCCCAGTATTCTTAGTTAAGATACATATATATTTTCAAATAATTTAATATTCGATTAACTCAATTAAAAAACTATGAAGTACTGTAAGAAATTATATAGGGACCAGGCTTAATAAGAGCTGAGTGATTACAGTAGAACCCCGCATAACCGACTATTTATATAAATCGGCTGTAAAAAGTTATAATAATTGACTTTGTGACTAATAATAAACATTTAAAAATCCTTTGAAAAATTAAATTAATTCAAGCATCTTAATTTTTTATTTAATCTAGTTTAAGTAAATTTAACACCATGATATGTATATATATGTACATAATACTTAGTTTTGCATTACATTTTAATTTGTAATTAATATATGAGTCAAATTAATATTTGTGTTTTTTCTCTTGAACACTCCTCATTAACCGGCTATCGTCCTTAACAGGCGATGTCTCTGCCCCTCCCAGGGCGGGTTATAAGCATGGTTCTAATGACTAAAAAAAAACATAAAAAAGATCCGACGAAGTATCAAGTTAATACTATGATTACATTTGGCAGTAGAGATAAACGAAGAAGATCGTTTTACAATTCCTTATCTGTCATTCCAGGACTCGCATTACAGTAGTAATAAAAAAAAAAAAAAAAGACACTGAATCCTTAACTCGTAATTGGTTGACTTTCAAGATAACGGCTTGGAAGACGAGTAATGCCTAATGAAATGGCAAAGCAATATATTATTTTTAAAGGTTTTATTTACCTGCAAATCTAATACAAGTTACAACTCCTTGATGACAAAATCATTGTTAATGGCCAGTTCCAGCGATGGCATGCAACAAAACAGTTAAATGGAATTTTATAGGGAATTATAAAGGAATTATTTGTATGCTTTCCGTTATATTTTCAAGTTGTTCCCTTGGATTCTTTTGAAGAACGATATAATTGACATTAGGGTAGCTAATGATCTAATGTAATGTAAGCCAGGAGTAAAACTATAATAGAATTTTAATTATTATTATACTCTAGTACTGCGAGTCCCCTTTTCAAAGGTTAACGTAAGTGGAATATGCACTATAAAAGTGTGCGCGAATACTATACAAACATACTTCCTATGTAGGTACATACAACATACTTCCTCTTCAATTTTATGAGTTTATAAATGTAAGAATTACACTAGCCATTATTTTTTTAAAAGATTTCAAAATTCATCCTTTTTTCCGCAGGACATGGTTGAACGATTTGGAGCTGTAAGAGCAGCAGGTCTGTTGGTGTTGTTTCTGGCGGTATCCTGTAAAGGACAGGACATCACGTCGGCAGGAGAAGTTTTGGCCGAGTGCGACCCGGAGCTCCTGGGCTTCGAGCTGGTCACCGGATACGTTTTCACTGCCCCTGATGATCTGCTTGACTCAATACCCGGAACATTGATGCTCACAGACTGCCTTGAAGCTTGTCATGCCAACGAGTCCTGTCACTCCGTCAACTACGAGACGGGTCTCTGCGTCTTATTCGCATCCAATGCGGACAACTATCCAGGTATTGTGTCATTCCTTAAACTACATTATAAACATTTGTTATCATTAGAGATGGGATTTTCGTTCAGTAAAAAACCCTTAATGTGCATAATTTTATAGTAAAAAACCAAAAATGAGTAAAAGCTTTATAACGTTATTTACATTAATCATAAGGAAAGCTTATCTCACCTTGTTTAAAAAAAATAGCGGGTTATTGTTACCACAGCTGTGCAAATATCTACAAAAACTAAACTGAATAACAACCTTTCATTGTCCATAGTTAAAAAGTTAAGTGGAAGCTATCTTATAATGAAAACTGGAAAACACAATTTTAAACTTTTTAATACTAATTTTGTAAAATTAACCAACATACTACTTAGAAACGAGTATTTAAAATATTAAACTTTATTATTAAACTCCAAACATAGGATTTGACAATTTAGAGTTGTGTAACTGTTTATTATGTAGATATTTTAATTTTTTTTTTCATAATTACACCAGGAACAAAATAACTACAGACCTCAATGTAAATTTGATTTTCATATCTTTAATAAAAATCGAAGCTCAATTTTGCTATGCCGAGAGAAAAATTATGATTTTTATTCAAACTTAGAGATTTCAGTTCGTCTCCTTTTCCCTCAAATCGCGGCAATTACTGATCCTAACTAGAAAGAAATAATGGACCTCGAATTATTTTATCAGAAATAAAAACCAACACGTGATCTTGTACTTCTGAAACTTTCATCCTTGTCATATAAATTTAAATAAATATTAATTATAAGTTTCCTGACACTATTTTTTTTATTATTTCATGATTCACTTGCATATTTCTTTACCTCAAAAATGCTATTTCGTGCAGAAAATCTTCAAAATGTACAAATTAGTGCAGTAACACCAACATGTGCAACACAAAACTATTATCAAGAGAACTATTTATTCTAGTCAAGAGGTTTGGCAGTTTTTAAAGCTATGGATCAAAAAATGCAACAGCACAAATATCCAGTTCCAAGTAAATTTAATAATAAACATTTAAGCTATTTGTGTCAATGGTACAGGACTTGACGCGCTTATCAGAATGGAGACAAACTTTCTATTAAATCACAAGTTCGAAAATTATGTCACATAATAACGTTTTCCGAGACAATTTACGCCAAGTAGGTTGCAATAACGACCTCGCTCATTGATATGAGACACACATATGCACATTTCTTTATATATTTACATTCTAGGGAAAAAAAGTACGCAAAAACATTTCAGGAGCGCATCCTCAATAAAAAAAAACCTATACGTGATGTTACACTTCCGAAATTACTATCTTTATCAGATTATATTGATATCAGATTTAGTTTGAGGGCTTAAAATAATTTGAATGTACTTTAAAAAAAAACTCTTGCTCATTCGAAAATTTCAATTAGAAATTTTAAGAAACTCATTTAGTCAAAATTAATAGAGTCGATTTGACAACATATTTATGTTTTTGCTACATCCAAAACTGAACCGGTGTACTTGTATATTTCTGAGCAAGTTTTGCTAGCATTTTCGTTGCTCATAAAATAAATTTCACAGTTAATTTATATTTTCGATGCATATCAATTGAACACTTTATATATTGAATTAATCTCTGAGGCATTGCGAAAATAATAGAAAAACAACGTTAATATGCATTAAAAATATCCCAAAATTCATAGATACCGACAACATACTCATCTTCATATAACGAAATTTTCAGAGGCTTCCATGTTGTACATAAAAATTAATAATGTAATATTAAAGTATTACAGAAATAATTTATATCAATTATAATATAGACTACAGACAATGAATGGAATAAAATTGTAATAAATAGAACTGAACATTACTAAGGCTTCCCTATAGCTGATACTGAACTAAATAAAACCTGTTTAAACAAGTTTCCAATGCCGAGCATGGATTGAGCTCCATCAATATTACACTATGAAGTGGATCGTTCGATTTAATTTATTGTTTAATATTTTTTTTCTGCACCAAGTTATAGAAATTCATATATCCTAATTGTTTAAATATTGTTCATACAATCGTTCGTCTGTTTACATGCCTTCAGAAATTTCTTAACAATGTTCATTAGCCTTAATAACAATGAGTTCCATTCAGTAATTTAATATCACTCTCTCTTTTTTTCTTTTTTTTTTTTTTTTAATCCAACTACCTAATGACTAGAGACAATGAAATAAGACATTGGAGTAAATTACCGAAACATCAAACTACTAGCCAAATAATCAGTTACTGTTAGTAATCCCGTTAGAAGACCTGGGTGGACTACTAATCCTCCCAGACAAATCTGCAGATCCGGGCACGGCAGAATATGGAAACAAGGAGCACTAGAGAGATAAGGCACGTAGGCAGGGACGTACTTCATACACGGACTGCACCAACCATGTCAGCATTGTCCGGGCGTATCATGTATTGGCGGTGGAATATGGATGAGGGGGAGACAGTCTCCAGACAGTGCGGGGTGCATGTCTGACGAGGGAGTACGGTACCGACGTCGTTCAAGGAAAGTACGCGACGGATCGTGAACGAACTGATCTGCACGGCCGTTCAACTGCTTAAGTGGTGTGTAAAGTTTAGGCAACTTTGCAACATGGATATAACAACTTTTTTTTTCACTACTGTTGGTTAGATTCAAATATGATTTTGAAGAACGTCATCAAGGCTTATTAAAGAGTTAGCAACAGGGTTGATGGGTAGAGCGATATTTTAAATAAATCTTAAGCAATGCAACCAAACCCAAAAAATCGATGTATCAAAAATAAATAATAAAACTCAGCAATGGTCAAATACGAAATAAATGTACTTCCATACACCGGAATTTAAACATTTCTTGCGATTTTTCTGTTAAAATAAATAGGTCGGTACCACTAAAATTCATGAAAGGGTGTAATACTACGTGAGGAAATTCTGTTAATAGACCAACGGTTGAGCAAGGGAGTGATTTGATCATCGCAATCGACAGCCATATTTTTCCCAAATTAAGGGTACCTAATTTATGAGGATGGGTGGATCCTGGAAAGATTTGACTTACGGCATCAGTAACAGAATAAATAATATAAAGAGGTTAGTTTTAGAAAATTTTTAGAAATCATGGCGAATTTCAGGGAATACACCTCTGACTAGTGAATTCAGTCAAAATTGCAGGAAAAGTTTTTAATTTTGTCCTCTCCCAATCAGTTGTCACAGAAATATATAAAGCTCTAACACGAAAAAAAGTCGCTACTACATTTTATTAAAAAAAAAATTGAAATTATGACTAGATTTGAAAATCGATTTTTCCCGCCCTCCATAGGGAGGTAGTTTATACATATATATATAATATCGACTGCTGTTATTTTTTAAATTTATTTGATCTATTTCACTTCTTAATGCAGTTAATCTTTAAATTATTTTCAATGAGCGCCACCTGTACAATTCTAAATATATGTTAATAATAAATGCAAACTAAGACGAAATATGAAATATTAAAAATAATTCTTAAATCACATATATTATAAAGCACAATGAAGAATCCATTAAGTTAAATTTTACTAAGAAAAATTCATTTCCTGACTAGTTTATTCCAGGTCTGCAAAAGCAATTCATATCTAAAATAGCTTTTCGACGAACATTAGAGAGAAAGAAAAAAGTCCATCAATTCCAGAAAACATTTACATACATTAGAGATAATTCTTCTCCAGACGAGGCTCATGAAGGTGAAGAAACGCAAAAGAGGATAATACGGATAAGTGGTTTAATGGTGGATGGTGGAAGCAGGTGCGGTCGCAGAACAGGTCGATGGACCAAAATCCTCACCGCAACCACCGCGGCAATCTAGGGGGTACATCTACCTTTACATCTACCGCACTTTTTTACTTAAAAGTCCATCATTCCACGACGAGGTGTATAAGGAAATAGCGAAAACCGGGGGTGGGGAATATCAATGCGAGTGTAGGTTATACAGAAGCGTAGGGGTTGAACAAAGAGGTTAAAAGAGAACTTTTAATTATGGTTAAAAAAGAAAATGTAAAAATGAGGGATTGAAGTAAAAACGTCTAAAAGTACAGTTTTTATTTTATTTCTTTTTACTAACTATAATAAACAATGAGAATGGAATATAATAAATTAGTGAAATCCTCAAGTAATAACTGACTAAATCAGTTAGAGACTTGAAGGTAGATCAAAAACGAACTAACAACAAAAACGGACCAAGGGAGTAGAATGTATTGGATAATTTTTATTTACTACGTATATATATATTTTGGAGATAAAATATTAACATCATAGAAGAACAAAAGGAGTGGATGGGTTACTATTTGTTGTGCCATGGCTGCCACTCACGTTAGAGGTCAAAGATGGATCAGGCGTATGATTTTTACATTTTTAAATAATGACCCATTGGGACTACAGGTGCCCTTCATAGCTCAGAATAAAGCTAGATAAATACTCCTCAAGTTCATTTCTTATGGGTATTTTATGGAATGAGATATTTGACCAAATCAAAGGATTTTAACTTTTTGATAAAAAATAGTCCATATTAAAAGAAATACGTCTCTGGTACTACAAGACGTATTGCGTCGACTCGGGGCTCAAATTGCGATAAATTTAATGTAGTTTAAATAAGCTAACTATAATATTTCTGTCGGAAGAATAATTTGGAAGATATTGATCGGATATTTAATATGCGAAACTTTCGGTGTTTTTTCACTTTCATAGGTCTTTTGAAGTAGCAAATTCAGTTTTTGACTACTGGCTCAGATTTAAACAACATAACAGAAATTAGAACAACTTGACCTTAGTCAAGCACAGTCCCTTTATTATATCTAAATTAAATGAACTACATAGAGACCGACCTTACTCTACAATAGCTCTGACTATCGGAAGGATTAATGATCACTATAAAGCTAAGACGACTCCTATATTCTTCTCATATAAGGCTGGCGCGGTAGATCATAAAATAATGGAACAGTAGTCGTTCCATGATTTACGGATTAGATACAAGGAGCACCCGCAAGCTGATCTTCGAATTAACAATTTGACCATGCCTCCATCTTGTGTTTCATTCCCACGACGGATACATGTGCATTTGCTGTAATGAACGGGAAAAGGCAATCCCGATTCAATCCTCCAAGCAGATTGCTTCGCTAGTTCATCAAGGATCTCGGTTGTTCAGTGGAATCAGTACAATAATTATTATTACGACTTGGAAAATAAACGTGTGGTAAATTATATTCACTCGCTGAACGTCTATTAAAATCTAAGTTTCCTTCCCATAAATAAAAAAGATTTAATACCAGAAAACAATCTGAGTAATAATGTTCCAATTATAGCTGACCATACCGCTACTTTTTTTTATTGTAGTAACAACTCACTTATCCAAATGAGGCTGAGTACTAAAACCCGTTAAGAATGATCCTATTCACACCGGGGAACGGAAGCTGCTTTTCCATAATTTATATCATGATAAAAAATTAAATAATTTGCATAACTATTCAGGATTAACGTTCGGGAAAATATTTAAATAAATGTCGCTTTCGAATTTGTTTAAACTAAATTAAAAACTTAAATTTCCCAATTAAACAGAATAACGAACCGAAATCAGCGGAATCAGAAACCCGATATCTCAGGAAACGGTAACCCACCAAGACAAGGCCCGTTAGACCGTGAATAGATAATGAGGAACCTAGTCTCTTAAAGCTAGCAGTAGATCCCACTTAATTATAATTAATAACCGGCAGTGTAAATTTAATTACATAATTAAAATTTATGATATTGACTTAAACCTCTATTATCAGAAAATAAAAAAAATATGAGCTTAACAACAATTTTTAAAATTCAGTATGGAACTGTTTGATAGGTTTTGTTAAAAAGTTAGTAAAAAAAAAAAAAGTTCAGTTGTTGAAATTTTAAGTTACCAAGACATGGACCTTCAAGACCAGAAAACAGAAATCAATCATGATCCACCTTAATGTTGCTTAAGTCAAATGGAAATATTGACTGTGTAAAGCAGTTCCTATTACAAGCAACGGCTTGCTAAATATTTTCTATTTAATGTGCAATGAAATTTGCAGAAATAATATCCCCATCATCCTGCCCTAACACAAGCTGACCTCCAACCCTCTTCCTCTCCGGAGGACACCACTGGACACACAATGCCAGGACAACCCCACGACGAGTCCCGTTCTCCGGCTGGCTAGCGGCCAGCCCGACCTAGATACTGCCCATGTCCCGAAGAAAGTCCTCCGCTCTTTGTACATGTCCTCAATGTCCTCATCTCGCCTTTCCTACATGTCCTTTCCCCTTGCGGAAGCCCAATGAACACTTCCATAAAGAGGAACATTGCGTGTAATCTTTCATAGAAGGGAGAACTCTGAGGAGATGTGCTACTCGCACTTGCTCGCCCAAAGGGGTCTATTCTGACAGCAAGGTCTATTTTCGTAAGCGATCTCTCTTTGTCGACTTCAACTAGGACCATCACTATCACTGCCAAGTCCAGTATCAGAAAGTTCTTCATTAAACTTCAACGCGTTTTGCCAGATACAGAGAAAAGCATGAACTGAAAAAAAACTTTCGCTTCATACAACTAAACCCACTTCCAAGGAGAAAAAAACAGAAACCTGATTCAATCTGAAATAGAATTAAAAGAATTCAAGAAAATTATAAAATTATTAAATACCATACGAGTACATATTTATGAGGATCAATAGTGATATGAATCAATTTAAAAAAAATAAAATCTATATTAACTCAATACAGGCCATCTGACAAAGACATAATAAAGGACACTGAAATTCGTCTAGTAACATCAGAGCATATCAGAAATACTATTCGGAATCATAATTATAATAACACGTAAAATAGTCGAATAAGAAAACCAAACAGAAGAAAGATATGGAAGTATCAAAGATTTTGTTTGACGGTGCAAAGTCAGAACAAGTGAACCCGATAAAATCAACAGACCAGAAGTACCACTTTATAGAATTCATTTTTTTCGATTTTCTCGAAAACGACTAACGATTTTGATTTAAGTTGGCATGGCAAAGTACAATTAAATAGCCAATAGTCTTTTCCTCAATGCAATACCCTGACAGGGCTTAAATGAGTATTTTAAAAAACAAATCTTCCTCTAAAGTACCTTTGACTTCGCTTATTAAACAGAAGACCTGTAGTAATTTGGGAAATAATAAAAAAAATAGACCGTTGAAAGAATCATTTTGAGCAACTAGGAGCCAAATCTACAATGCTTTAGTAGACAAATACGTAGACTCATTTTACCACTTTAAAATCAAATTTAGTTATAATTAGTAGCAATAACAGTTGAGATTCACCTTCGGCCTAAGAGCCAATGCACAATATGTTAGTGTAGAACCGTGAGGCAGGTCCGTGACTACAAGGATCATCAATCACAACAAAGATGAAGAAGGATCTCAATCCAACACAGGCTATATGACAGGTCACCGTAACGGGTGCCTCGGACCGGTCCAAGGCGTACCCCTATCGACGCAAGAGTCACATCTCTTCATCTACACGGCCTATAATATTACAAGTCGTCACGACAGGGAAACAGGCGCCCAGCAGAACCTAAGAACAATGGGAACAAGTCAATAATTTAGGGATGGAAACGGGTCCAGTTGTTTCTTTCATCATTTCTACAACATGGTGACTTCAGCTAAGAACTATAACAAAATATTACTAATTATTTATTTGCTTTCAAAAAATTAATAGTGATATAGCAACTCTACAAAAGGGCAAATAGGTTTGAAACCGTTCTCCAATTCAAAATGGAACGCTACATTTTAAGGAATTAAAGCGTTGAAGCCAAAATCATTACATATCAAAACATAACTTTTACATAATATCCATTTAGTTGGTTATTATCTGCCAGTGTAAGCATATAATAACTCAAATTGAAAGTAATTCCAACGAGATGTACTTCGAAGATAATATAGGAGTAATAGTGCCGATATAACACATAACAACCTTTAGAGAACAATTATTGTTATTAACAACAATTGCATTTTAAAAATTCGATTTGCGAAAGCATCAGTAATGGAGTGTCCTGAATAAAACAAAAAATAAATCTCATAATTTTTAACATTTCGAGTGTTAGTCAACTTTTGCTCCCTAAGCCTAAGATAGTATAAATGTATATATTCATTTGCAATATATTTATCTTAATTACTTCATGAATTAGTAATAGGATCCGTTTCGTCCCGTTATCTGCCCAGGATCAAACCCTCAGATGCATTTTAAATGAGCATCTCGCGGGCCACAACGGATCAAAAAGCACACATAGTCAAATGCTTCAAAATATAAATAATAAGGCTAAACAAGTCCCAGTAATATAAGAAGTAAGTTGTATAACAGAAGTACCGATGAACACGCGAACACGAGGATCATGAACTAGCTCGGTAGATTCCTTCCGACAATCCATACGTCTTCCACACAGCCTAGCTCTACCGTTAGGAATCCCTTAATACATATTATGATAATGAGATTATGATATTATTCAAAACATTCCAATCCGTTATAATTCATCAGATGAATAACTGCTCCATTTCACATATTTCTAGCACAGCCGAAACGGAATGCGTAGAAATAATATTTAGAATTCCTCCGTTTAAAAAAAAATTATACATAGCTTTAAAAGAATGTAATATAAGAAGTTTTGAGAGTAAAACTAAGTTTAATAACCTTAGTTAAAAACAATATCTGTATTTTTGCTGAAATTAGAAACAATACAAAACATTGTTAATTTACCAATTAATAGCAATAAATATAGCAATTTAACTTATTTAACATAGCAATGGAGCATGCCGGCGGTAGCTATGCGAGCATCACGAGTACGTGATCGCGTGTGGCTAATTGTCATGCGTGCCTCGACAGCTTACACCCTTATTAGTATCCGCTTAAATACAACCCTTTCTGAGGAATATTTTGTTGTCACGGGTTGGTTACACTAAATGCTAAATGCTATTTCCTTTAGCAATTAAGAAATTTTTTGCCAAAAATTCTTTTATTATAAATACATTACTTACTATATCCGTTAGTGATTTACGTTTTTATTTATCATTGAATGACGAAATTACAAAACCAGAATGACTCTGCGAGAAATCCCCCATTAGACATCTACCATTCTCATACATTACAATTATAGCCGATGTCAGGGGAACAGTTATTCGTATCAACAATAAAACATTAAACTTAATTAGCTCTAAGCTTGACCCATTGGGAAATATTCTTTCTGTTCAAGAAATAAGCAATAAGACTCAGGCTTATTTTAATCTACAGGAAAGCTTTGGACTGTCAATTCATTCCCTTCCCTATATAATTTACATTTATTAACTTATTTATAATCTGTAACACAATACAAGATGTAAAAAAAGGACCTAGACTTATAACAAATACTACCAGGAGTGATATTTATAAAAACGTATAATTTCAATAATATGGAGGAAAAATATGGAGAGTGTACAATTTTTTTATTTTTATTTTAACAAAGTGGGTTTAATGTAGTCCTACATATTTTTTTCTTAACTTTTTTTTGGTTGGTATTTAATAAATAAATTATCTGGACTGAGGGAATTGAGTTTTAGGGCTCCACTAATCCATCGAATTCCTCTCGTATTCAATCCTAACAATCTAAAATCCTTAATGCTCCTTACTTTGTTGCAAATCAAACAATCCATCAGGACATGTATGTCCCAAAGGTTGACGATTTGACCAGAACCAGATACAAATACTTTCATGACAAATTTTCCAACGACCGATTTTTAAACCCATTTGTTTCTAGCCTGGCTTCCCCATCAATTACCTGATAATCCTCCTAAGCGTCTGAAAAGAAGATGGCCTCGAGATCTCCTCTCGAAATGTTATTGTATTTCTATCAATGGGTAGATTCGCCTAATGTTTTTATCATACACATGTATAATTAACATCAAATTTATATTTGATGTAATTTTATATTTTAATACACCCGTAAATATCAATATTACGTTTATGAAGGTACTTAAAGAAATTTTAAATACTGTCCTGGACGTTACCGGGAAAAAAATATGAGCAGTGAAGTATGACAAAGAGTACATGTAGTTCACCTGCAATCTACGCCAGGGCGGACATTACCGTAGCTGAGGCATGTAGTGGGTGCATTAAAGAGTGTAATTAAATACAAGCAATTAGGGAAGGAACCGGTACCGTAGGCGGGTCAGTATATAAGTAAATAGTAGTCGGGGCTTTACCGTTACTTGGCTAATTCTCATTCAGCGGTACCATTAGTCTACTATCTCTAATATCTCTTAGGATCTATCTCTACTATCCCAATTCAATATCATTTATTAGTGTTTTATTTAGACGAATAATTGTAAAATTATCTTTAGAAATTACGAGGAAATAATAACTAGGACAATATGCAAATTAACCTGAGAGCTGAACTTCTCGTGGGAACTTTTATGAAGGACATAATTGATTATTGCTGTCATTTAATCAAATATTAAATGTACTTAATTAATTAATTATAATGTTAATTCGTGGTAACTTCCTCAAAGGTGTTGCGTATGCATGTTTCAAATGATACAGAAAAAAGCAGTTTGTTAGCTAACAATTTTATAATGAAATGATTTTCTGTTTGTGTACAATATCAAAATAATTTTTTTTGTATTCTTTATAAATTTCAATACTTATGTGATAAGTTAAAAAAAATAAATAAATAAAGATCCCTCTTTCTGTGCCATGAATAATTTTCATTCATAAATCTTTTTTTTTTTTTAAATGCTGAGGTGAAGAAAACTTCCAATTATAATATATTATTATTCTATATTTCTAATGTTTCGGGATTCGCTCCATACTCATGTACTATTGAATCCTCATATTTGTCAATTTCTATTGTGAAGTTTTGGCATTTATATACATATAGTTTAATTTTTTTTTGAAAACTATATTATTTAAAACTCAATTTAAAGTACCTTCACTATCTTGGGGTAAATCCCCACAAGTACAAAACATAGAATAATAATAAATTATAATAGGAAGTTTCTTCACCTTCAGCATTATAAAAATTTAATATAATCAACTAAAAAAAAATCCAGTCATTCATAACGAATACATCAAAAACCCGTACTGGCATCATATTGTCAGCTAGTATGGAATATTCAAACCAGTTCAAAAATTATGGACTGGCGTTTCTTTAATCTTCGGTTCGAAATATGCAAATTTGTGAACAAAAGTTTTCCTAAAATAACATTTGAAAAAATCAATTGGGAAACCAAAACCCGGTGGGAACTTGCATTCTAAAGAAACTTAACCACATTGTTCGCATTTATTAAAATACTTAAAATATACATAGGAGGCGTTTCATTCCTAAACCAAACGAGGCCATTTCCAAATTTTATTATTTTATTATATTATATTCCAAAATTAATTAAAACATGAATTCCATCTTTTGAAATCCTTCCTTTATCCTGCTTTGTAATAATTTATTTTCAAAACTATTAATGAAATAAATAAAAAAATTAAAAATTAACATGGATGGTTTTGAGACGCAACGCCTCATAATGATGTAATAGTCATTAAAAAAACTATTTAAAAAAATTATTAATACAAATATATTTCATAAGGCCCTTTATTTTTATTTTCTGACACCTTTAACGTTAAACTATGCCCTTCAACTTCTTAAGTTTGCCGACTACTGGGTAAGGATGATTCAAAGCGTCTCGTTCCAGATGAGAATAGTTCTTGAGTAGCTGCCTAAGTGAAGTAGTAGCATTCGGTCAAAATAAATGTTATCCTTCAAACACCGCTAAGCCTACAATCGTTGACCAGGTCCTAGTAACATTTTCTTCAGAAAATATTTAATTGTATAAAATTTTTAATTATTGCTCTCATAATAAGATAGGATGCTTTTTTATTTTACTGTAAAAAATAATGTTTTTGATTAGTTTCAGAAATAAATAGAACATTCAAAACTAAGACTGTATTATTAATAAAATTTGAACAGAATAAGTTATACATATATTTTTAATTTTTTGAACACTTCGTGAGCTGGATGAAAGATTTAGTTTCAATACCATACGTAACAGAAATAATTATGTTTTATTTTGCTCCTCATATCAGATATCTTTGGTGTAAAGTCAAAGTAATTAAAATTAAGATTCTTTGACTTAGTCTTATTAAATTTAGAAATTAGCAGATAAATCTGCAAAAACGTAGTTTGAACACTATTCTCTCAGATATTTAAAAATACATTATAATTGTAATATAAATTGGTTATCAATACCCTGATTGTCAATTTTCTGATGACAACATAGAACACATAACTAGTTTACAAGGCCATATTAAAACATCATACAAGACATTTAGAGACAAATTTTCCGACCCCAATAGATTGTACAAGATATAAAAAAAGGAGCTGAATGAGGGATCTCCTTAGCTAATTAATGAAAGTCAGGAAGAGGTATCAGCGTGTACTGGCCTCTATCCTACCATTCTTATATTTTTTAATATATCAGATTCGCTAGTTGTCTTCAATCTTATGGCAGGTATGATTTTATTAAATAAAAAAAAATGTATAACCATGTCTGATTTTATAAACACAAATACTCATAGCCGTGCAAAACTCTTAGGTAGAAATATTATTAAGTGGCGATGATTGAGATCAAACACCGGCTCTATCGTGGGCCCAACACCTACCCGCATACAGGTGGAAATCCTGCCCCCAAAACACTATTTCCCCTAGGATCGATAGCAATTTCTAAACCCTGAGGACCTACTTTCATAGCCCATGCTAACGACGATAAGGGAGTAAATCGGATAAAGGGGACGGATAAAAGGCGGTAGTAAGGAATAACGAACTGTGAGATCAGAGGGGCCCCGGCCGGCGATGCTGACAGTAATTTCTCTTGAGGAGCTGAGTCACTGAATGTAGCCAGCTGCACAAGTCTGCAGGTCCACGCACCGCCCTTTCTCTTCCTAATGCACAATTCCAAGCCAATGGGGGAAATGAACATGCAGAATAGTAATCGTGCTTCAAAATAAGCTTGAGAGTTTTCCTTAAAATTAATTAAGTATGGTGTCTACCAATTTCGTTCATATAAATCTCCGAAAAAATATCGCGCGATCGAAAAGAAAAATTTAATTAAAAATAATTTCACGTTATATCTTTCATATTAAGTAAGGAAAGTTAATAACTAAAACGAAAGGGTTCTATTCTAATAACATCTGGCCGCGGGCAATTTTCTTTGCAAATCTTTCTGGTCAGACAATGTTGAATGGTCAGGACAACAGGGTAAAACAGTAAGATCCCTGTCTTCGTTGATATAATCAGTAAAACATTTTTTTTAGAAAGATAGAAAAAATTAATTCAAATACAGACCCTTATGAAGGTTTCCTCCTCTGATACAATTTCTGGAAACTTTAACAGAGAACTAAATTAGTAACACAAATATTCCAACTCTGCGAACCGAAATATAATAGGAATTTTCAATATTTGGAGTTTAAATGCTCCAGCAAATAAAAAACTTCAGATACTTCCTAAAGAATAAATAAAATATATTCACTACATCTAACGAAATTCTAAAGGACTATACAAAATAGAAGAGTTTAATTAATATGGGAGGCACCCCTAAGAACAAACCGACCAGGTTCGATGTTTCCCATGACTTTCTGATTAGTATTGGGAGAGCGCACGGACACATTTCATTCAAACTTCACGAAGCAGGCCCTAGGTAATAGAATTATAAGATGCTCCAAGAATGAACTTACCAACCTTAATGGAAAACTGATGTATAAGTCACAAATTTATGATGCATTTGGATTTATTTTTAATTATTAACTTCAACACATTTTTCGAAAAATTAATATTTATTTACTTAAAAAAAAAAATAATAAATAGTAATTCTACGATAGCATCAGCGGATTCCAAAACCAAGTCCAAAGGTTATTTACATATCAGTATCAAGGGACCGGAATAGATAAGATCATATGAATGAAGGTCAGCGGTAGCACACCGACATCTAAAAACGATAAACCAAATGAAGATAACATTTCTCAGATGTACTTATTGGCTTTCTTTTCCAGCAGCATATTCTCAGAGTTATAGAGAATTTTTATTTCAAAAAAGATTACTTTAATCTAACTGTTTTAGAAATACTTTAACTGATTACTAGTTCAACCATAGAAGATCCTATGGAAAAGTGGTTTTAAGTTTTTATTTTTATAAAATGGGAAAATGTAAAGTTAAAGAGAAGAGAACGAACAACATTACATAGGAGGAGTAACGGTTATCGATTTCAATTAATACAAAGCCTTTCCTGAGGACGGGAATAAAAGAAAAGGAGAATCAGAGCTGTAACTACAATTGCAACGGAACTGGAGCAATATTCACACTGCAAGGATGGGATCGTAAAAAAAAAAAATTGCCTCTAATCATGTCGCGTGCCAGTGACACAAATAGCTCATACCTCTGCTATTTCTATTACTTTAAAACGGTCTGTAATACCATGTACTTTATCGTATGCCATTCCTCTTTTATATCCCAAGGGACTATTTCACAGTCAGTGCATTTATATGCACTAACAGGAAAAAACTCAAGCAAGAGAATTTTGTGCTCCTCTTGTTACCGATAAAATAGTGAACATTTATACAATTATATAGGATTGGCAAAAAAGTCCTTTCTGTTTTTTTTGGGTGAAAGAAAACTAAGAATATTTTGTACATAATATTTATTTTAATTTACAATGTAATGTCCATTATTTTCGATTACCTTATCCCATCTCTCCAACAGCTGAATAATCCCATGTTCATTGAATGTCTGTGGTTTATTAGTGAAAAAGTGATCAAGACATCCTGTTCGTTTTCCACTATAGGAATTTTGTAGAGACCGGAAGGTTAACTTTAATTTCGTAACGGATTCACAGATAAATCTCGACCTTCCACTGCGGTTAGAATAAATTAGTTACTTGGCGGTAAACAGTTATGTATTATCCATTGGCAGATTGTTGTCCCTGATCTATGAGTCTTATAATTCCTATCATCGATCTAGTAAATGTTAAACTTTCTTTTTTTTTAAAAATGTTTTGTTACCCTTTTTTATATTTTCTAATTAAATTACTTTAACTGGTATATTAAATATTTATACTTATCTAGTAGAGTATATTAACAAGTGTTTCTCTCGACAATCCGAAAACGTGATTAAAGACCCATAGTGAAGTGTATATGGAAGCAAAATTCTAATAATAAATAATAAATATCGGTTGTATTGCTTATCAAAACTCTCTTATGGTCCCTTCACTTTAACTCTTCCACACAAACACAAATTTCCAAATGAGCTGATTTTTTGGGGCGGTTTAAGAACAAATTTTCCAAACTATTTCTGACCCAACAAAGCTAATTCTTAGGAGTTTTACAAGATCGGCAGTTCCTCCGCTAAGTAGCCATCAAAAGCACGAATTGAACACAACATGAACACGGCAGAACGAGAAACTTTTATCAAAAGCGGCTCAATTCCGTAAACGACCGTCCCGCTCCGACCCCCTTAACCGGAGGACATACCGTCGGGCAATTAGGTGACCCACCTCTACGGATCGCTTTATGAAAAGGATCGTTTATCCCCCATTTTTCAACAGAACCAGAAATCCACATTTCACACCCAGAATAGCCGGTTAAAAAGGGTGAAAATCCGAGCTGACACGACGTCTTCAAGAAATGGGTTAAACATTATATATGACAGTACAAAAGATCCCAACATAATAATAAATCACGAAAGGACGTTTAAATTTGTGAGTAAAAATTATTATGGCCATTAATGATATTAAGGTGTAAACAAAGTTTTACTACTTTTTCTCATTTAAAAAAAAAAAAAAAAACCTCAAAATATAAGCCGATATTTTCTATAAATTCTGATTAGTGATGCTTCTTACCCGTTAGAAGCCTCTCCCCCCCCCCCTCCCTCGCTATTTAAATTATCGAGTTTTATGTAACCTCTCAAGGAAATTGTTTTCAAGACAAACTTTAAACATTGAGTTAATGCCGGTAAAAACCAAGTTCTAAAGCGTGTTAAACTCTTTTTACTTCCAATTTTAAAACTGAAATCGGTTATTTCATAAATTTACGAGAATTGTATAATCCTTTTTCTAAACTAAGTTTTTTTTTTCTTACATTCTATTGCAGACATATTAAAGCTGCTTTTAGTCAATTTTTTTATAATCAGTCATTAAGTTTTTATATTTACGTATCAACGAGGGAAAAGGAACTGGAACAAATTAAATGGTCGTTTTTAGCTTTATTTGTTCTATAATTATGTAATCTTTTTAAAAAATTCCTCTTTGAAATAAAACTTAACGAGTTTCTGAAAAGAATAAATCAATATATTTCATGAATAATAAAATTGTTAGCTTACTTCAAAGTGGTGCAAAGTATATTTCCACTAGCTTTACAAAAAATACAGTTAAACTATTTTAGGAAAATAAATTTAAATGTTGTAATTATCCTAATAGAGAGAACCTTTTTAATTGTATTGTTTATAAAGTTAGTGGAAATGTACTCAGCACCACAGTGAAGTAAGAAATCGAAATTACTGTATTAAATATATCCTTTCGAATGACTTATCGCTGCTTTCCTTAAATAATAGCACATATGAACTGGACAAATTCCAGAGATAACACTGAAGACTTGGATTACATTCTTTACTGGAGTCTTTGTACAGACTATACCGAAGTTAGTAGGGTTGTCAAGTTAATTCGAAACTATGGTACATTCTATGGAGAAAGTTAAAGAAAAAATAATATATATTTTTTTCTAAGTTGTGCAACTATTAAAGCTAGTAGGGTTATATATATTATATATAAACTAAATTTAAAATAGATTGATATTTAAAAATAATTAAAATTCGAGGTGAATTTTATAAGATATGAATAATAAATTATTTTCGTTTCCTAAATCTCTTTAAGAAATTAAAAGATAAAAACATCGGAACCTTTATTACAAACACAATGGCCGGACGCTGTTTCATATAATGCACCCCACATGGTAGCCCACTGGCTAAAGTGAATAGCCCCATTCCGGTAATATCGCCCTTATTAGCAGGAGGGCTTTGATGAATACAAGCCATAACATTTAAGGTCCATCAGTCAAAGTGCCAAAATTAAATAATTGCTGCTTATTACGGCGCATCATCCCGGAGGGTTTTCTAATCACTGAGCTTGGGAACCGGGCTATTAAGGCCTTTCCCACACCTATACTTTCCTATTAGCTATTCGAGTTAGAAACAACCTAAGGATGTAAAATATTATGACCTGAAAATATGTAAAAAGGAATGAAAATGTTCGTGAGCCGAAGGAATGACATTCATCTGTTAAGGATCACTAAAGATGCAGGATAAGCTAAAGGATTTCCAATTATAATATTAAGTGTACAAAAAATTATTATCAGGAATTTAAACATCCAAATAAGTAGCATTTAAAAGCTTTAAAAATGGATAACATTATAATTTTAAAAAAACATAAAGTAGTTTATGTCACTAATAAGGATAAACGCACTCCATGAAATAAAATTTTATAAACCACTAATCGTAAGTCACAGCACATTCCTAATTCATAAGATTTATCTTAGCGTTTCCCACAGTACCAGAAGTATTCATGATATTGTTATAAATGTAAAAAGTGCTAACATGCTAAAGTATAGGATTGTGAGGAGCTTAATTTAAAGTACGTATTATATGTTAAAACCATTTAAATTTATAAATTAAATTGAATTTATAGTTAATCTGTAATCTTGTAATCTTTACGAGATAATTAGATCCCCAACAGATTCGTCACATGTTTCCTCCACCACACTTGTTCCTTTTTTATATTCCTAGTGCTACGTTATCTTTAAGATAGGCCTAATTGGATTCCTCCATTAAAATATCGAACTATGCAATTTATCCGTTGCTTGATTGTTTGCAATGCAAGTCCAAAATCGTGTTAAATATAAAGTATTTTATTGGTTAATAAGGTTGGTATTTACTACCTCTCAGCGGAATTGATCAACACCTAAATTGATTATTGATTATTGATCATATTTTCTTGTTTACATAATAAGCAGAGCTAAGATAGATATAGATACTGATATAGGAGAGCCAGGAAGCAGAAGTAGATATAGACCAGCTAATACGGTTATAGACTACTTTCGCCGGTGAAGTAATGCATTGCACCGGCAGATCGAAGAAAGCGATCGGTGTGAACTCACTGGAACCGACCTTCTAAGTACCAAGTGAAACTTGCACTCCTTTCAACAAAGTCCGCTCTTCTTCCCAAGTAAATCCATTACTATTAAAAATTTACCTCTACATCTAAAACAAACGATCTTCAATGATTTTTCTAGCGCACGAGACCTTTTCCTCGTTACCTGACTTTCCAATTACCTAGTTCTCCTACCGGGCACTTAAGATACAGTCCTATCTCTAGGAGCGTCCTGACCCCAGAAGAATACTCCGTGGTTATCCAGTACGTCGTTGATCCTGGTCGTGAACGAGTCGCCACCCGTCATGAGGAACAAGAATGCAGTAAAAGTACACAATAAGGAAAATTCCTAGGAAGGTGGTAGTTAGAAATCTAACGGTTGGAACTAAATGGACTCGGCGTTTCCGTTATTTCCAAATAATTAGCTTTTCAAAGTGCACGACCCGATGAAGGAGAAAAAAAGAAAAGATAAATGTTTAAAAGAGAATTCAATCTTCTAGGGAGTATTTCAATTTCTTAAAAATTAATGACCACTCAACCTTAAATAAAAAATAATACATAAATTTAACTTTTAAGGGCAATTAATATAATAACATATACAACGTTTGAAATAAACTGGTTGTGTGTTGGGAAGTTAGAGTCTCCAGCTTATGAATCTGTAAGCAAAGCTTCAATTTATCATTTTTTTTTTTTTTGTTTAAGGAATAAGATTTATAAAGAGGTTCATTCAGTCTCAAAGAGATGTATGAATATCTATTGGAAAAAATTAAATCGTACGTATCACAATCGGTAGACCTACAACATGAAAAATTTATTTTTATTTAACAAAAAAATTTTATTTAATTTACTTAACGCCTATTTTTTAACAAAATTTAGAATAAATAATAATTTTCTGAAAATATTCTTCTAAATATTAATAATAATAAATACACATATTCTTGAATAAAAAAAAAATTATATCTAAATGCGTTATTAAAAATATCTTTAAAATTATTTTAAAAAAAGAAAAAGATTTCAATTAACTTAGATAAACTATTAATGCACCATTGGCACGGTATAAATAAACATAATGTAAATAAACTAACTGAAAACAACGTAAAAACAAAACTGATATATTCACCAGTAACATAAAAATAACCTAATTCATTCATAACAAATAAAAACATTTCGTACATTACATAAATAAAATATAATATAAATTATATTAAAAGTAGATTAAAAAAATCGGTACTCACAAGTTCTACTTGATTTTTAATCAATGATAAAAACTCACCTGCAACAGAAAATGTTTTTAAAATATTACTATCAAAGGGTATCGGAATTAAATATTATTTAAAATCTAGAATAAATAGAAAATCAACGAAGTATTTAAAAACTCAATTTAAAGGAAAATATTATTGCAATATGAGTGAATACAATTAAAATTTATAATAAACGTTTACTTAAGGTAGATGGACTAAGAAATAACATCTAATAATATTTTGGCTTAAAAAAAAAATAACCTTACTATAAAATAATCAACAAGTTATCAGATTATTTTCTATTTGAGATGGTTAATAACCTTACGAAATACGAGTTATTATTATCTGAATTGTTATTGTGGAGCTATTGTTAGCTTCAATCTGTTTCCAAAGTTTTTACTGAAATGTAACGGAATAAATAAACATTTTCCACAGTGGTTAAAACTGTCCTTGCGATGGGTCTCTTCCTCTCATTCGCTATGAGTAGAAACAAAAATTCGAATCATAGAAAAGACATTCAAATAATACTAATTTTATTTTGCACATTTTGGGATTTTTCTATAAAAATTTTCACGTTTTATTATTTTTGGACTAAATTTTGATTTTCGTTTCATGAAATTTAATGCAATTTAATCCTTTCTTATATTACACACATATAGGTGTATGTATACCGTCATTTGTTCTTCTTTTTTTTTTTTTTTTCATTTTCTCCTTATTTAATTGATAGCTTAAAATTGACACATTTGAGGTAAAATATGGCTACTTGACATAAAAAGAGACAACTTAAATGTTAATAAAAAAAACAAAATAAGTAAACACAAGTTATAAATGCTTTTGGAAACGTATTAACCAATAGTTTCGTCGGGATAATTATGAAAAAGACCTAACTATATAAGTTCGATATAAAAAATCATTCAGTGTTATTGTTCTTAATTCTTATGTCAGACTTTGCTGTGACTATAAATTTCATATTTTTTTGTTTTTAACATTTTATAACCTTAACTATTTAAAATAAAAAAAAATAAAAAATTATGTGATCGATATGACCATACGTATTTATTTTTTATTAATTTTTTAAAAGTGTTTCTGCTTCGACTTGTAAATTTAATTGTTAATGATATATATGAATGTAAGTAAATAATTGAAAATATATGTGAAATGTCGAAAGGATATTTTTAATATTCCTTTCTACATAATGTATTCCATATTAAAATTTACATAGTTTTAAGACGTTGAAAAATTGAATTTCAGTCTTCATAATTGGATTATAAATGTTAAATACTATGTTCTTCCTTATAGCTTTACAATTATGGACAAATTTTTAGGTTTTTAGTCAGAGTAACTAAGTAGTTTTATGAATGTTTGCAAACGATAAAATTAATCATTGCAGAATTTGAGTGTTTTATACACATTCTGAGTTTTTACTGCAAGATGTAGGTATTTATACTGCAAATTTTTCGGTCTCTAAGTTATTGGATAGTCAAGCTTCCAAACGGGAGAGACAAAAAATATAGCAAATTTGAATTCTTGTCATTAACTTTTGTTCAATCCCATTGGAAATATCTTTAAATTTTTACAATAAATACACGAGAGAATATCATGTCATCCTTATGCTAGGACGAAAAGAAAACAATGCAAGATGTCTCATGAAGAAGATTTTTTAATCTCAAGATTACAGTTGCTTTTTTTTTTTACTTTAAAAGTGTTTCAACAACTATCAAAATAAATCATATTTAAAAGAAAAAATGTGAAAGGGTAGATCCGTTTGTAATTAATTTTAAAATATTACAAGCAATAAAGAACTCTCACTAGCTTTTTAAAATATATTTATGAAGGATAAATAATAGTGGCAGGCTTAAAGCAGGGTATTAAAGCTTAACGTATTTATTCATGGATGGTCAAAATAAGAATAGAAAAAACATTAAAAAATAAGAAAAGAAAATATCTCCCACTCAATAGAACTCATAAATTGATACTTAACTTTCTACCAACTGATCTAATCGGTAAAAAAAAATTTATATTTTCATATAACTTACATGTTATATAACACCTCAAGTCCGAAAAAGTATCGCGCATTAGAAAAATAGTGCATAGATTTAAAAAATCTTAATATTCTTAGCTTTAATTTAATAACTAATCTCAAGCTGATTTCATTTTTTTTTAATTCGATAAGTTGAATAGTAGTAGAATTAATGATGAGAAATTACATGTTAAATACGTAATCCTGAAACTTTACTGCGTACTTCAAACATATTATGACAGTAATAACCTGTCATTGGGTGAGGAAAATGATGTTTCCTCGTCACTGGCATTGAAACCAATGGAGGCTGGGAGAGTGTGCTGCATATTACCCTGGATAATAAATCATATTTCAAGATATTAAATCAGAGATAAACATCTAAATGGATATAATGTGAAAATGATCTTAGTATATACAGTAAAAATATAATTTATAGCGAAGCGTTAAACAAAAAACAGTGAGTTATTTTCATACCACTTTAACCTCACAGAATACATGATGTATTTATTCTACAAGAACTAACAGATATTTTCTTTTTAGTCATTTTTTGTTCGTTTGTAATGTTGCTATCCCTGTTGTTTGCAGACACAAAATAAATAAGAAAATAAAGTAAACAAATGTGTGATGATATATGACAGCGAACAGCAGGGTTGAGTATTTAGAATATTTGCTGATAGCAAACAAACGCAGCTGAATAGCCCATTAGGGTCGGGACAGAGGCACAAACACTACTGCAGCTGTTATGTAAACATCCAATATTCCAGAAACAAAGGATGTGATGTGAATTTTGCTGACTCATTTGTCCAACGTTGATGTTTATCCAGAACATTTAGCACACCATATGCATATCCTTGGACGTTCATTCTAATCTTGGCTATGTAGCATTATCTCCCCCTCTCCTCCTCATCACAAGCCTGAACGCGAAAATATACGACATTGGAGGAAAGAACTAGGACATCTCGTACGGGCAGTGGGCCGAACATCTGTTTCCAATACAAACCAAATCGACGGAGCGGTCCTGCTTAACGTAGGCGGCCAATGGACACAGAACACTGACCCAGACTCGTGCCCTTTGTCGGCGACACTTCCACCTCCGGGTCCAACGGAACAACTCCGTAGGAAGGAGATTACCGGAGGGCGTGACTGGGCATTTCACTCGATGACCGATGGGGGTTTAATAGGCACAGCCTTCATGATCATTAAAAGAGCTAGGTCCCGTGCCACTCTCGTCGAGATACAATTCACGCAGTAATAAAGGTCATTCAGTTCCAAGCATTGAGGTTGTAACGGATAGAATTATTTATTGAGAGCAGTACTTATACCTTAGTTTAACAACTTCAAATTACATCTGATTTCAAGTAATTCTCTATAATCTTATTCAGTAAACTATATAGCACTATATTTTGAAACAATTCATGTACTGTTCAAATAGCCATTTTAACATCGATGTAATACCAAGTTAGTAACCTATCCAACGATTTTTTTAAAGTAAACAAACTCTATATTTCAAATTATAAATTCTTTCTTAGTAATGTTATACACTAGGCTTAATATGTCAACATTCCCACAATTCACTGTTAATTGCTTCCACTAATCGCAGTAATTTTACCCACAGGGGCACTGACCAAGTCGCAATTCCCCGTCTTCACCATCTACGCCCAGAAGATATGCCTTGGTATCAAACCTTGCGAGAAGGCATGGTGCTTCGACCGTGTGCAAGGCTACAAACTCTCAGGATACTCCAGGAAGCGCCACCCAGCTACATCAAGGCAGGAGTGTCTCGAGATGTGCATGGGGGAGCGAGAATTCAACTGCAGGTAAGGACATCTTTCTTCAAGTTGTCATTTTTTTTTTTTTTTTTTTTTTCCCCAGAAAAAGACAGAATTTTAAATAGAAAGTTATAAATGTTCATTTTAACTAGGTTGGATAATGCTTTGTTTATTTCTTGAAATTATGGATGAGATCGATCATTTCAGATGATTCTTCCGCTTCAAAACTTAAGTTCAACTAATTCAGAACAGAAATTTTCTTACATCTAAATTAAGATTTGGTTATTACATTGAAAGTTTCTACTTTTGTCATTTAACGGTCTATAAAGTAACATTATGGAATCAAATAATCAGGTACTGATGCAGGGGTCAGGTACCAACTTTATTGTTGGTGGTTGGGTGGGCTATTAGAGGACCTTCGAATCACAAAGCGGAACCACGGGCGAAATAAAAAAAAATTATTCCACAACTTTACTCGAATTCATAAACAAATAATCCAATTATCCACGGGGCTATTTCACTCTTTTTATTACGAATAAATCAATTAAAATTAAAACAAACAAAAAATTTGTCTTATTTAGAAATCATTTGCTTTCACTATATAGTCATAGATAAACAAATCTAATTAGAACATTCGATAAATGTCCGCACAAGCGGGGAGGTTAATCTCCAGGAGGGTAGTCGTCCCTCTTCTTCATAACTTTTTTTACACTCACTAATTCAGAACTTGATAGTTATTTCAATAAATGAGCGATGGATTGTATACTTATATACTCAGTAAAACAACAAAACTGTTTTATAAAAAAAAAAAAAAAAAAAAAAAAAAAAAGGAAAATATTTGACAAAATCAATACAAAACAAAGCTTCCCAGTAGAACTGATTTAAAACTTTTTAGCGGCAGGGAAATAAAAAAATTTACAAGATTGAAGTGGCAAGCCTTCAATGAATTACAAAAAAAAAACTATTTGTAAACGTGAATCATGTCAACAATAATCAGATAAATCTATTATTACTATTGTATTCAAAAGATCCAAGCTTTGAATGTTGTGCGTAGGGCCATACATTTTTCTCTCAAATAAGAACATTTAAACAAAAAGGATATTTTAAAAATTATTTATCTATGCATGAAAGTGTAAACTCGCTTACGAGCATGAAAGAAATGTCATTGCTCCAGACGAATAATAACACAAATAAAATTTTTAGAAATTGACATCATAGTATAGGCGGGCTCAAAAATTTACCAACATTATGCGTTATTTAACCCGCCAACACAATAAAGTTAATTTATTTTATATTGGGTCTTCCGGACCAGCGATACTTTGAAGAGCAACTCCTTCAATTATTATATCCACTTATGATATATATTTTTATTTTATCAATATAAAATAAAAAAATTCAATTAATGTAAATACAATCATAAAAGCCAGAACTAGTAGATCTATTAACGTGTTCAACTAGTTGTAATAGTCATCTAGTGTAGTTTCGGTTTAGTTTTTTTAGTCATAAAAACCTTTCAGAGAACTTCTTAGGATATAACTGTAACTAACATATCTAAGAAAATTATGACTTAAGAACTTTGACCCATTTTCCCCGACAGTTCGTCTAGTCCAATCCCATACGACCCGGAACACAACTAAAACCCTCGAGACTATAAAGATAATGATAAGAGAAAGAAGAAATAAAATACTCTAAGGGTCCTAAGCCGGCACCTGTAACGCATCCAACGCTTTGGTTTAACATATAAACGGCTTCCTTTCACCACTAACGGTTATAACGCGGTCGAAACCGACATCGTAAATCCTACGGAACCGCCAGTAACTCGCAAAGGAAACTGTAAGCTATTATATTTCGTACAGGATATTTGAGGAGCTACACCTTGTAAAACCCCTAACTGTCTTGTTGGCTCCCGGCCTAAGTAGGAGTGTTCCACAATAACATGCGATACTTTATTAGTCACAACCGGAGCCAAACGTGTCCCGATTTAAAGACTTGAAAAAGAGGCATAAAGCAGCTTCACTAAACCCCTTTAAAATGAGCGCAGGGTTAGTAAAAAACTTAACATGCTTGTACTGTGGCAACATTGTCTTAACTTACAGGCGATTAAATTTAAAAAAAAGAAAAAAAGAAATGAAACCTCGCCCAACACCCCGAGATCTATTTTAGAAAATGTATGTACAGGATTAGGAAAACCTGAGTTTCAATGTTCGTATCTAAATTTAATTCAAATAAATTATTATTTCTTCGATAAATCATATTTAATAATATTGTAGAAACAGATATAAATGAAATAAAAATTATTATTTCTTCGATAAATCATATTTA
>NW_027114029.1:529226-542607 GCF_000696795.3 Halyomorpha halys
ATAAATCATATTTAATAATATTGTAGAAACAGATATAAATGAAATAAAAATTATTATTTCTTCGATAAATCATATTTAATAATATTGTAGAAACACATATAAATGAAATAAAAATTATTACCAACAGTTATTAAATAAATGAATTCTAAGCTTTAAATAACTCAACAAATATATGATAGAAAAAGAAAAAAAACCGTTACCCATTTTATTTTTTTTTATATATAAGAAGACGGTCAGGGTTACGATTAAAAGTGAAACAAAAATAGTATACAACTATTTTTATTTCACTTTTGACCGCAACCCTGACCATCTTGTTATATATCAATTTTTACGGTCAACTATATATACATATATTTTTCTTAATTTTTTGAAATGGAGTGATGTTCTTCAAACATAATTATTACTACCTCGATTTAAGTTACCAAAACCTCAGTGCTAGTTCTCGATTCAGGTAGCTTGTTATTTATTGTCTGCTTATTACATTACGAAGTTATTTTTTTATTACTAATTACAACAAAGCAGTTATTTTAAGACAAAATTGTGGTCCATTGGGAATCGCAATCGAACTGTTTGAAATGGTAACTAATATTAATAAGTCTTTTTATTATGTAAACAGTAAAAAATCATATGAAAGAATAATGATCAAGACATTAAACAAGATAATTATTGAAGTACGAAGCTTTACAACCAGATGAATAAGTATAATGATCCGGAGATCGGTATTTTAATTCGAGCAGGAAATATAAACCCAGATGTAGCACCGTTAATATTATTCAAGCATTCCTCAGTTAATCGATGTTTCGAAACGAGATATCTTTTTTCAGAGGATCGAGTGCGCGACAGATACTGAGTTACATCATATCAGTGACAGAGGCACAGCTGCTTTCAGTGCAATTAAAGTCAATCATAGATGAAACCGCATCGAGCTGAAAGCCGCAACATTTTAATAATACTGAAGTTGGACCCGTCAAATTCAGACTGGATACTACAGGAAAATTTTCCTGTCCAGATGTTTTAACTAATTTCGTTAAATGGCGAAAAAAAAATATTATAACATATAGTACGTCAATGTCAAAAAGGCATATCTGCAAATTTGTTTATCTGTGGGTTTTGATGTTAAATTTGAAATATGGGAATATTTTCATTTATCTTATCACCCATTGCTTTAACAAATTTTACCAATATTGACGAAATTGTCAATTATAATTAGTTAATTATCGAACATTTCACAACATTCTCAATGACTGCAATTATGGTTCAGGAACAGAATAATATCGAACAATAATCTTATTCGCAAAATTGTCACTTGTGCCTTCAAGATGTGATTTATAACGAAATTAGAAATTTGCTGCTCCTATCTGCGACCAGAATCCAAACACTATATTCATATTAAGAAATTAGGATATATACGATTTCCACATTTTAACGTCGTAATTATATATCGTAGTGTAAATTAAATTAATTACAAAAACTTAATTTAATTGTTTAATTACTCAATGGTAGGTTTATTACTGACCTTCACACTCCTAACGGAACTGTAGATTTCCAATTAGACCTGACAATAACCATGAAATAAAATCTCATATCTTAAATACTACTTTAAGAGAATGATCGGCAAATACAATATCTGTCAGTATCAACGATAGTACGGTTTAAATGAAAAAATAAAACATTAGGCCTATTCTCTTGGCGGAAAAGAAATAAAGAATGGCAAGATAAGTAGACTACACACTGAAGTAGGACGGATAGTGGCTGTGTGAATAAAAAAAACAGGAAAAAGAAGGAAAAAATGCTATACAAGTGACGAAGCGGCTTTTCTTTTACTATCCTTTCCGTACTATTCAGGATAAAAAAAAAGAAGGAATTTTCCATCTTTTCAAAAAGTAAACATAGTACTATTCCATGTGAAACGTCTTTGTAAAACGAACTTATCGACCGTTGCATAGCTGCGAGACATTTATGCAACCTCCTCGAAAAGGAAATAAAAGATAAAAGTCAATATTTTTTGAAATGAAAGCCCAAGGAGTAAATTAAAAAAGATGTCAAGGTAGGAGGTACCCTGGGATACTTCCAGCTGTAAATATCGAGAGGTCGTATTGACAAGGCTTAGAATAGATCACACAAGGCTCACTCACTCATAACTCATCTCAAAACATGTAAATACATAATGTGAATATTGTAGCAACATTTTGACAATTAGGCATATCTTGGAGGAATGTTCATGTTTCACATCGCACCTCAATAGCTTTGGATTGAGCCCAAATATTTCAAAAAGCTTTGACGACGACAATAAAACATCGGCATTGGTGTTTCGGTATTTAAGATCGGAAGATTTCCTGTCACAAATATAACATTGTACAGACGTAAACAAATGAATAATGTATATACATAATAAAAATAATAATAATAAAACAAATGTAAGCATGAATAAACCAGAAGTCAATGGCGTTAATGACCCGTAATGTTTTAAGCCACTAAACAAAAACAAACAATTTCTTATTATTTAAGACTTTGAGAGGAAAGTCTGTCAATCACAAAGGTTACAACTCTCATCACCATTTCTGTAGGATACGTACAAAATTACCTTTATTTTAAATTTTGAGAAAATATCGTATTATTTATTTTCATAAATTTAATTCGTCGTTAAATTCGCAAAAGGTATAATGTACTATTGGAACCATTTTGAAATATATGCAAGATAAATACATTAGGGAACATATAAGCGAAAGTTGTGACTGGAATTCAATAAAATTATTACCGGACCAATTCGACAGAGATCCTAAAATAATAGTGAACAATTTGTTTTTAGGGGAGAGCTAGTGAATTTATATTTTCATATGAACTCGGCTAATGACAAACATATATCTACACGACCAGCTAGGTCCATTCCATTGCAAGTAATTCGTAGGAATAAAATTAAGAGGACATAAATACAAGTTCCGTAGCAGACCCAATTACAAGGACAACGGACTAGGGCCATTGTGGCCAAAGTGAGAGTGCGCTATTATCAGATTATCCGACGCGAGGATTATCCGATAGCCACTAACGGGCACCTCTCATTACTGCCATTCCTCTTTCTCTCATTAGCTCTCTCTGTCTCTTTGTGTCCTCTTTCCGCGGCCTAACGGAAGGTAGAAGGTAAAGTGTCCCAACATCCACTGGCTAAGAAATTAGGAAATGAAGAACGGATAAAATGATTGAAATTCCCTTGTATGAGGGATTGGTTACCAAAAAAAAAATATGAAACACTAAGGCAAAATTTATTTCTTGAAATCTTGTTTGTTTAGAAATTTAGCTCCTAAGCCCTTTTTATTCCCAATAATTAATGTAGTGATTTTAATCATGACTTCATCATCAATAAAAAATAAATAAATTGAATAATTGTAACAGTAAGTAGGTTTTGAAAATGAATTTGCAGTATAGCATAATACTAATTTATATATTTTCAGATTTAAAAGCCCCTAAAGAAGTGAACAGATGACTACAGCTTAAAATATAGAAAAAAAATTGCAACAAATTCATGAGTTGTACATATATTTTATATGACTAGGGTGAAGAGGATTATTGTTGAAAATTACCAATGAATTAGGGCCGAAACGTTACAAATATTTTAAATCAATATATAAAATAAAACTGTAAAAATATTTTTATAGTTTATATTTAAAATAATTGTGGGTTTAATGTGATCCAAATGCTTTTCCTCAAGTTAGATTGACATTTATTAATTAATGATGAATCCTACTAAAAATATAAATAACCGAAATAAAGTAGTTGTTAATTATACATGAATAAATAAAGGCTTAGCCGATAGGTCCGTAATATCAACAGTCCAAATCTCATCACTGAATACCATCAAGCCCTCAGGGTCGGGCATATCAGAATACTCCCATCTACGTTTCGGTCACCACCATCTAGACAACATGTTAGAGCAGATTATTCGTTTATTATACATGTTGATATCTTCCTTAAATCGAATTGAACTTGCTTTTCTTAGATCCAAATATTCAAAGCAATATTTTATATTTAAAAAATATAAAGATTGTTTATTTCCTTTAAGCAGTTGAAAAAAAAAATAGGAAGTATAATACATTTCGGATTATATTGTTAGTTGAGTGTATGCGATGATCTTACGAAGATGGTCTGTTCGGACGGTCAAAAAAGGTGTAAAAATAGTAGAAAAACTATTTATAACTAATTAACTAAACTATTTATTTTATTATTATTCTAAAATTAAATCAAAGAGAGGAGAAAGTATCATTTAATTAGGGAATGAGCACAATCAAAGCAGATCGTCCTGAATACTAATAGATTGCCACTGATCGGGAACAATGATCTGACTCAGTCCCCGATCGGGTCGTAAAGAACAGTTACTGAAACTTAAATGATTATTCTATGAATAGCTTTATTTCTATCAGTGTCACGGTCAGTATGTCACGAGGCTACAACGTTATTACTGAAACATGGAATAATAAAATAAGTTTTTTTTCTATTTCTCTTACAAAAAAAAAAAAACATATAAACAGAGTCGTCAGAATAGAAAGTCAGAACTAGTACCAGGAATACGAATTTTATCTTCTCACATAATATACATTTTTTTTCTTTTCGAATCGAGCAATTTCCATACTCACGAGGGGATGCCGAGGCGTGAAAGTACATTCCAATTGTAACAAAGTGGACTACAGACCGTCCACGCTAGAATCTGCATTACAATAAACGCTGATTGTCTGAAAATTAGTACCGGACCACTGAAACAGTTCGAGTCTAATTTTCTCAATGTTGTGAATAATGTGTTTTCTAAGCGACCTTACGTCACGACTCCATCTTCACGATCTCCAAAGCTAGTTAAATTCTAGATAAATCCGTATCACCACTACTCACGAAGGGTTCAGTACTTAGTGAGGAGAGGAGATGTGGTCAGCATCTAAACTCAAGCACCAGATTTGTTTACCGATCTATGGAATAAAAAATAGTTTATTATTCTGGGGAAAGGTCCCTTTAGAGCAATTATAAGGTAATTTTAATTTTACAACATATATTAGCCAAAAACAGTATGACCACACTGAAAGATAACCTATATTAAAATTGTTTACAAATAAGTTTAGATACAGATATAAAAAATTTAAATACTAACTGATTAAATACATAAAACAAAACAAAAAGATAATTAAATATAAGGATTTTAAACGAGGGAAGGATCCGAACATGACGTATGTTAGAGGGAATGGAGTTCCAGAGATATGCAGCTCGGATAAAAAATTATTTATCAAACGCAGCAGTTCGGTGAGGTTTAGGGTAGATGTCTGATAAACGGGAACTGGTAGTACGGGATTGGATTGAGAATTTGAATTGCAGGTTTCCTAGGATATAGGAAGGGCGATGAGTACTAATTACTTGGAATAGAAAGGAAGTTAATTAAAAAGTCTCCATTGTTGCAATATTTAACTGCTTCAAAATTATAAATACAATACTAAAGATAAATTAGTTACCGATAGAAGCCCTTTCCCTAAAAAGGTTTAAACTAAACGTTCTTGCAACTTTTTCAAATTATATATTATCGGTTTAGGTCCATAAATGTCTTTACTAAGAATTATAGCCTGATTTATTCTTATTTACATTAGGTAATTAATTATAGTCACATTAGGTGAAAATGAGGTTTCAATGCTGAAAATCGTATTGTCATATTTCGTAGTATGAACTTCATTTATTACATAGAGCCCTTCTGCTGCTATTTTATATATAATTCACGTATGCAAGCAGAATAAACATCTGTAAATCCAAAACTTTATTATGGAAAACTAATTAAGCAAAAATTTCTTCCTGATGATTGCTGTAAAATAAATCCACTTTTTCGGTACATAAAGTCTAATGAGTTATAAAATATCTTTTTGTCGAAGAGGCAATGTCTCGATTTGTATAACTGTTCCCTTTTATACACTTTCAGTATTTCTTGTTTCGTTAATTTTTTTTAAAAGTTTTCATAATTTTTTATCTTGTCTTTATAACCCTGAAGAATACCTATGCAACTAGAGTATACTTTCAATTGTTTTATATCTCTATAAGTAATTAACATCCAATATATTACTTACCTTAATAACTTTATAAGTTACTTTCAATCATAAATATTTTAATTAATTAAAGAACACCGACCATAATCAAATAAAATGTAATCAATTAATTCAATATCTTAATAAATATAATTAATAATACAAATTCATTACTTTTATAATTTTATTGTTAATTAACTGAGTGATAAAATTGTAATAGAAAGTATAAATTTAATCATGTTAAAATAAGTAAATTAGTTGATAAAAATAGGTAACTTAATACAATATGATAAAAGTAAATTAATTGTACATAGTGTTTACTTGATTTAATTATGTTTTATAGGTTCGTAGACTAAAATATATTTAGGCAAAGGCAGAACAGCCTGCAACTTTTTAATAACATTGACAGTTGTATATTATAAGTAAGGTAGGATAATTCACAATTCAGAATGTTTGTGGAAGTAATTTTTAATGATTAGAGAGCAATTGAAATAATTAACCTATACTTATCCCAGTGTATGCCGGAATGGCCGAAACGTAAGGGTGGAGTAATCAGAAACTAAACATGTTGAGACTAAATAGATATATTTTACAATAATTAAAAAAAAAAAAACAGTTTCAAACAAGAATTTAAATTATATATTAATTTAATTAATTAAATGCTAAATTTAGATACTGTATAGAAAGAGAAAAAAACAACTAAAATATTAGCATAAAGCAAATACATGAGTATTTCGACAGAGCAACAGATAAGGACATGTCAGGAAAAACTTCACACAAGTTTAGAAATTAGTCAAAATGAACATTACTACCGTTGATAAATGAAAATAATAAACGAAGGACATGTTTTTTTAATCTACCTTTTTGTTTTTAATTTTTTCTTTACAATAAATTGATATACAGCACATATTTTTGGAAACCATCCCCAGAAACCAAAACACGTACTTTAGTATCCAACATTCACTCTATACTTTAAAGCCAAAAAATGATCTTTTTTTGAGATAGTGCACGAATTAAGCTTGGATTAAGCCTCATTTTAAGGTTCACTTCCATAGCGTCATGGTTGTCAAGGAATACTTAACCTATTCGATACAGCACATATTTTTGAAGACCATTGCCAGAATCACAATTTTTGTTTCTTTATATTGGCCATTTTTGATAACATGTTTGCAATAGGAATCAGTCGTATTTGTAACCCTTTGTATAAATAAGATTACTGCACTCCGTATGTGCAGGTAGCTCCTCTGAATGTTTTTATTACGAGGGACAGATTTCATACCAGGTGTGCAATATAAAATAAAACCATATTATTAAGTTTAACAACATTTATTCCAAAAATAATATAATAAGAAAATAATATAATTATAGATAAAATGAAATAAATAAAAGAATAAAAACATAAATATTTAAGTGCAGTACTAGGTAATGAATTTCCTGGAAGGATGACCCCACTATTTGTTCCACAGAATGATAAACCAGGAAACGATCACAACAAATTTAACGGTGGTTTAATACATGAACGCCGAGAAGCGTAGACATGAACAGAGTAAACTTAGATAAATAAGATTGCGCTTAAACTGACCATAATTTGGATTTAAACAGAGTTCAGAGGAGAAAGGAATACAGACAGCTATTATAAAAGATATTAGCAATTTGTGTTATTACTTTCTATTACTCATATATAATTAATTGCCGCCCTTTCTTTATCACTTTTCATAGGCGCATATAACAATTCAATGCAATCAACATGAACTAAGATGAATCCAGCAATCAATTCCGCTGGTTGTCATATTCTTATAGGTAAAGAATATGGCCCCTCTGAAGAAGGAGCCCCGATTTCCCAAGCCTGACCAACTTTGGAATCGGCTATGCATTAGCCCAAGTTACCGTAGCCCCAGATGTAGAATGTAAATCGGAACAGACATTGTCCAGGGCACAAAGAGACTTCTGTAATTGAAACCCTCTTTCCTCGTTGGAGCTTGATTGTGCCGCGACGTGTGGACACGTAGCAGGACAGTTAGACTTCCTAACTGGGATAGAGGGCCGCCAACCTCTCTCTCTGTAGCCATCTTCTGTCACCATCTTTCAATCCTCCGCCATCCGGATATCTGGCCAATTCTCAGACGGATTCTGAGCCTAGCGGTATTCGTTTTTTTAGCAAATAACTCAAAGAGTACTCGGAATCCAAGGGACGATTTGAAGAAAAGTGACGCTTCAGATGAAAGGTCTTGAAAAGTGAAAACAAAATTATTTCGTATTTGGGAAGTCAAGGCGATCCCATAGGAAGAGAAGTAACGTTAGGGAACTACGGCTACAGACTCAAACAAATATGATAAAGATAATCTTACATAAACTATTAGTTAACTCGCTAGCTACTTATTACTAGGACCATAAGTTGAACGCACGCACTCAACAAGGAACCAACCAATATTTGTTTTCTTATTTTAAATGGTAAATCATTAATTTTTCTATTTCGCGTAATTTTTCCACAGGCTATATAAATATCTGATAGTGATATAGAGAGATACCGATACTTAAATTTATGTTCAAAAGGAAAATTTTAGAAAAATATGACGGATAAAACTAACTAAACGTTTGTTCCTTATAGTATACGAGTATGTGGGTTTAATTTATGATTATTAATCCCAGTTAAAGAACTTTCGTTTAGATTTCGTTTATATATTACACTAATAATGGTATGGAAGGCTAGCGGACGAAAGAACATACTAGATAAAGAACTTCGCAAAGGGCAAAGATGCTCGGTATTTTAGACACGGCTAAGTGTAAAGGAATTAATTTGTTTTATTAAAAAGAAGATGGTCCAGGTGCGGTCAATGAAAAACTCAAATAGTGATTAAACTATTTATACTGAGCCAACGTTTCGCCCCACGTAACAGGGCTTCATCAGGGCTTTCAGGCTAGAAGTCAGAGCGAAAGCGAAAATCACTATTTGAATTGTCTTTTACTGCAGTCGAATAAATAACGAAGATTAAGAAGTATTGAATTAATATATTCTGTGATTAGTCAGGCTTCCAAGGGTTATACGTAATTTGCGTAGATAATTACTAATGTATTTGATAGTGAATACAATTAAAATGATTTTAACAACAGATAATTCAGCCCTCATAAAGTTATCTATTTTTACCACAAGAAAAAAAAAAACTTTCAGTTGGCTTATGAAACTCTGCCATAACTCATGGAGTCTGCAGACCGCACATTGAAATATGTGCAGTAATTTATTTTATGTGGTATTAATTGTTGTAATTTGATTGTTCAGTATCTATACTGTTGTCAATAGTTAGAGGTTTCTTTTCCACGAGACCATACTCCCCCATAGCGAATTGTTAAACAAAAAAAATCTAACTGTCATATTAACCATGTAAGGCCCATCATTGAAGAAAAAAAAAAAGAGAAAATATTTGAAAATATAGTTACTTAAAAGTACATTTTTTTGAGACTTTTATTTAAGCCGATTAGAAGGCTCTCGTGGAACCATTGTAGAATTCTAACGGTAAGACATTTACTGCAACGACTTCCTATCCATCAAAGGGGCGTCGCCTTGATTTATCGTTGATTGATCGTTAGGAATTCTGAACTTTGGGCATTTAAGGGCCGATATGTACATATAAGCTGTATTCTATATTTGATGTGAAAATAAATATTATGTTGGTAGAATGCTAAATCAATAGTTAACTTGAAGTTAATAAAACAAAGAAAAACATGTAGGAAACAGTCAATGTTTTAAAATAAGAATTCGATATGTAAGTGAAGATTGAATATCCATGTAAAAAAAATAAAAATCAGGATTTAATTTCTAACAAGTTACATGAAATGTAGATGCTAAAAAAAATTGACATTTTAGTGAATTCTATATGACAATGTTTGGACCATTCCTTGGGGAAGGGTGTATATCTAAATTTTCACACATAATAGAATCGCAAAAATTCAAAGGAAGGAGGATAGTAAGAATAGTAAATTATCTACGGCTTTCAGCAGAAAATAGTCCCGAACAACACGATAGACCAATCCAACTAGATTCCACTAAAATAGTAAAATATACTTAAAGATATACATTAACACTAGTGAAACGCCATCTGGCAGAACAATTCTCACGAAAGGATGAGATTCTAGGAATGGTGTCGCTTTGACCAAGAGTCGGACATGTAAAGGCACCGCCGGCCCTATCACGATCGCTCTGCGAGCTGATGACCCGTCGTGGAAACCCCTCAAAGGCTCGTCTTCCACGCTCCCATCTGGGTCTTCGGGGGCCACGTCCCGACGGTCAGTCCAGAACTGGGAGGAACGGGGGTGTGATTCGATCCACTAACGATGCCCGATGTGAGAGGTCGCGGATAACGAGCTCTCCTCCGGGACATTTCAATGAGCTCCTTCCAGGGTGGAAAACAGTCGGTACATCCAGGTCTCCACCCGCTGGCGTTAGAAATTTAGACAGATTTTAATTAAATACACTTACATTAAAATAAGTTAAAATAATCCAAACGTTATGGATTTTTACTTTTACATACCTATATTTCAATTTATAACATGAAATTTGTCGTTTTTATTTTTTTAATTTAATACTTTAATTTACATATATATAAAATATATGTAATATAAGGTTGTGATTGGTAAAAATATCCAATACATGTTATAAACGGAAAACACGAGCCCGAATAACCAAATCTCAAAAAATCTGAGTATGTGAACATTCCATCTTAACCATTTTAGTTTTGTGCGAAAAAGAAGTGTTTATACGAAGATAAAAATTCATGATTTTACTTGGGTTTGGAAAAAGGCCCATAAAAACCAAATAAAAAACAATATTTACAGAATTCAAAAATCACTGTATTAAGGAAGAATATATATATATCCAATGACACAATATAGACATAGATATTTTAATCCTCTCGTAATGAAATTAAACGATTTATAAGGTATTATAAATTTATTTAGAGATATAGACCTCCCGCAGTGCGAATAGTAAAGCACTACAAAAGGTGCGGGCCGATATATCGGCTGTAATATATATATATAATATACCTCTGGAATGGTTTTAGAAAAAATTAATATCCGACGTCATAGAAGGTAATAAAGAAAATAGTATCATAAATGTTTTATTAATAGTAATAATAAAATATTTCCTTTCTATGTAGATATCTTATTAGCCGTTATTTCGAAACTATGAGACGCATGGTAATAACGACCATCGTCGAATGACTTTCTTGCCGAATTAAAAAAAAAAAAAAAGTTCGGTAGTTTCAGAGAAAATTCGGGAACGGGGGACTTTTTTTTGGTCGTTTCCAAAACGCCTCATTATTAATGGGAGTAAATTAAATTTATCCAGGATTAATTGTTTTTTTATCGACTAAGAATCTAATTTAATTTATAATCACTTTAATAAAAGGATAACTCAATATATTTTCCAACCAATTAAATGAACATTATGAATTATTATTATTCAAGTATAAAAAACAAGTTTATTAGCAGATTTCTAGATAGTTTAGAATATAAGGGGATAATTCTGATCATAAAAGGAAAGAACGGTGGAGAAGTTAAGAATGTAATAAAATTCTAAATCTAAACATACCTCTTTAAAAACGTTAGTCCACAATGTAAATATAAATCGGTTATCGGTTTGTTAGAAATTATTTTTTTCATAACTTTTTAATATATCCATATTTTTATCTCAAATAATTCAATAAGTTTATAGATCCAATGGTAGTACGCCAGAAAAAAACTTCAAACAAGCGACTAGTTTAAAATAGGACGAAATATTCAAACTAGAAGAGAGGTGAAGATAGATAAATATGTCAAGCCGAACACCTAAGCGTGGAAAAAAGATGTCATAACACGGACTAACCGTTGTCGGTGAAGAGCTTTTGGATTCAACTATATTCACAAAAAGGTGGTGGTTTAAAGTTACCCTTCTGAATTACAATGTCAACAAATTCTTTTACAAAAACAGCCAGCCTCTTGCTTAAATTTACATATTTTATAAACGTTTTAAATTCAAACGATGTCCTCAAAAAAAAAAGAATTCGTTTAGCATTACAGAACGACTTAATAGCGTGGCTCAATAGGCAACTAAACAACACTACATATGTACCTAACCTCATCAACATATCAGTAATTAAATATCCCGTTCGCTTAAAATAATTTAATTTATATTGCTATTATTAATTAATAAATATAATGTTAATCCCTAATATAATTCTTGGAAAAACCAATACCAATTAAAATAAAATCTTGAAAAGGAAATCAACATTTTGTAGCTCATCATTAAATGTTTAGGAGTCTCACAAAATCGCTTATTACTTCAATTACAAACAATATATAGACTCAATCTTATATTATATGAAGATTTTAGTTATTAACAGCATGTGGTATATTGGGATATAATTTTTAAATATAAATTATAGAACTATGGTGACAATAAACAAATAATAATAACTAGAATAATATAATCACTATACTCATAATAAACGTATATTTACTCATAAATTTAATAAAAAATATATATACATACACTTTTTTCTGTTATCAAGAGGGAAAGCGCGCGCCTAGACCTTCTTAACAGATCCATTCATGAGATGTTTTTCGTGAATGAGTAAGGTCTTCACGGGAAGGCATGACCAACTTTTAGGTACATTTAAAAGAAATTAAATTAATGACGAAACGTTTTCATTATCTTTTTTTTTCTAGGTTTTAGTAGAAAGCCGTTTTCGTTTTTCGTCACTCGAAAATTCTTATTTTTAAGTAAATTTAATAGTTAGTGGTCAGCTTAATGTTCGGAATAAACTAGGATCGAATCTTGATTTGCTACGATAAATTAGATATAATTTCAA
Source organism: Halyomorpha halys (assembly GCF_000696795.3). NCBI lineage: Eukaryota > Metazoa > Arthropoda > Insecta > Hemiptera > Pentatomidae > Halyomorpha > Halyomorpha halys. Next base: position 542,116 of record NW_027114029.1, read on the forward strand.
AACCAGCAAATTCCATTTTTCAGTTTTAATTTAATAGTATTTAGTATTGCACTAGGTCATCGTGCAAAAAAATGGCTTCAAATCAAATCAATATCATCAAAAATATAAATTTTTTTATGCAGAATTTTAAAATAAATTGCATTGATGTAAAAAGAAGTTTTAGTAAATAAAAAATTAAATATATAATAAAATTAAAATAATTTACATTAGTTGATTAGTTAAAACATCGTACCTGAAAACTTAAAGAAGAAAAAACTAAGCGGTAAGAACTTTGAAGCAGGTAGATGACAAAGATTTCCTAAGATGCATTCAGTTTAAAAATACCAGGGCATTCAAAAAGTCCTGTCGTTTTTCGTTTGTTCGTTGTTCGTTGTTTATTTTGATTCTAGAGTGTTTGCTAATTAATTCCGTTCAATACAACTTTTATCCATGTAAACACAAATGTTTATACTTTATGAATAGGAGGCTAAGGAAGATTAATTTAATGCAGTC